>NC_086451.1:171093154-171226277 GCF_028390025.1 Pseudophryne corroboree
TACGCCCACCCCCCCCGCCCTCCCTGCTGTGTACGCCCACCCCCCCCGCCCTCCCTGCTGTGTACGCCAACCCCCCCCCCGCCCTCCCTGCTGTGTCCGCCCATCCCCCCCCCGCCCTCCCTGCTGTGTCCGCCCATCCCCCCCCGCCCTCCCTGCTGTGTCCGCCCATCCCCCCCCGCCCTCCCTGCTGTGTCCGCCCATCCCCCCCCGCCCTCCCTGCTGTGTCCGCCCATCCCCCCCCGCCCTCCCTGCTGTGTCCGCCCATCCCCCCCCGCCCTCCCTGCTGTGTCCGCCCATCCCCCCCCGCCCTCCCTGCTGTGTACGTCCACCCCCCCCCCCCGCCCTCCCTGCTGTGTCCGTCCATCCCCCCCCCGCCCTCCCTGCTGTGTCCGTCCATCCCCCCCCCGCCCTCCCTGCTGTGTCCGTCCATCCCCCCCCGCCCTCCCTGCTGTGTCCGTCCACCCCCCCCCCGCCCTCCCTGCTGTGTCCGTCCATCCCCCCCGCCCTCCCTGCTGTGTCCGTCCATATCCCTGCTGTGTCTGTCCATCCCCCCCGCCCTCCCTGCTGTGTCCGTCCATTCCCCCCCCGCCCTCCCTGCTGTGTCCGTCCACCCCCCCGCCCTCCCTGCTGTGTCCGTCCATCCCCCCCGCCCTCCCTGCTGTGTCCGTCCATCCCCCCCGCCCTCCCTGCTGTGTCCGTCCATATCCCTGCTGTGTCCGTCCATATCCCTGCTGTGTCCGTCCACCCCCCCCGCCCTCCCTGCTGTGTCCGTCCATCCCCCCCGCCTTCCCTGCTGTGTCCGTCCATCCCCCCCGCCCTCCCAGCTGTGTCCGTCCATCCCCCCCCGCCCTCCCTGCTGTGTCCGTCCATCCCCCCCCGCCCTCCCTGCTGTCTACGCCCATCCCCCCCGCCCTCCCTGCTGTCTACGCCCATCCCCCCCGCCCTCCCTGCTGTCTACGCCCATCCCCCCCCGCCCCCCCTGCTGTCTACGCCCATCCCCCCCCGCCCCCCCTGCTGTCTACGCCCACCCCCCCCGCCCTCCCTGCTGTCTACGCCCATCCCCCCCGCCCTCCCTGCTGTCTACGCCCATCCCCCCCGCCCTCCCTGCTGTGTCCGCCCATCCCCCCCCGCCCTCCCTGCTGTGTACGCCCATCCCCCCCGCCCTCCCTGCTGTGTACGCCCACCCCCCCCCGCCCTCCCTGCTGTGTACGCCCATCCCCCCCCCGCCCTCCCTGCTGTGTACGCCCATCCCCCCCGCCCTCCCTGCTGTGTACGCCCACCCCCCCCCCCCGCCCTCCCTGCTGTGTCCGCCCATCCCCCCCCGCCCTCCCTGCTGTGTCCGCCCATCCCCCCCCCCGCCCTCCCTGCTGTGTCCGCCCATCCCCCCCCCGCCCTCCCTGCTGTGTCCGCCCATCCCCCCCCGCCCTCCCTGCTCTGTCCGCCCATCCCCCCCGCCCTCCCTGCTGTGTACGCCCACCCCCCCGCCCTCCCTGCTGTGTACGCCCACCCCCCCCGCCCTCCCTGCTGTGTACGCCCCCCCCCCCGCCCTCCCTGCTGTGTCCGCCCATCCCCCCCCCGCCCTCCCTGCTGTGTCCGCCCATCCCCCCCCCCGCCCTCCCTGCTGTGTCCGCCCATCCCCCCCCGCCCTCCCTGCTGTGTCCGCCCATCCCCCCCGCCCTCCCTGCTGTGTCCGCCCATCCCCCCCGCCCTCCCTGCTGTGTCCGCCCATCCCCCCCGCCCTCCCTGCTGTGTACGCCCATCCCCCCCGCCCTCCCTGCTGTGTACGTCCACCCCCCCCCCCCGCCCTCCCTGCTGTGTCCGTCCATCCCCCCCCCCGCCCTCCCTGCTGTGTCCGTCCATCCCCCCCCGCCCTCCCTGCTGTGTCCGTCCATCCCCCCCGCCCTCCCTGCTGTGTCCGTCCACCCCCCCCCCCCCCGCCCTCCCTGCTGTGTCCGTCCATCCCCCCCGCCCTCCCTGCTGTGTCCGTCCATATCCCTGCTGTGTCTGTCCATCCCCCCCCCCGCCCTCCCTGCTGTGTCCGTCCATCCCCCCCGCCCTCCCTGCTGTGTCCGTCCATCCCCCCCGCCCTCCCTGCTGTGTCCGTCCATATCCCTGCTGTGTCCGTCCATATCCCTGCTGTGTCCGTCCACCCCCCCCCGCCCTCCCTGCTGTGTCCGTCCATCCCCCCCGCCTTCCCTGCTGTGTCCGTCCATCCCCCCCGCCCTCCCTGCTGTGTCCGTCCATCCCCCCCCGCCCTCCCTGCTGTGTCCGTCCATCCCCCCCCCGCCCTCCCTGCTGTGTCCGTCCATCCCCCCCCCGCCCTCCCTGCTGTTTCCGTCCATCCCCCCCCGCCCTCCCTGCTGTGTCCGTCCATCCCCCCCGCCCTCCCTGCTGTGTCCGTCCATCCCCCCCGCCCTCCCTGCTGTGTCCGTCCATCCCCCCCCGCCCTCCCTGCTGTGTCCGTCCATCCCCCCCCGCCCTCCCTGCTGTGTCCGTCCATCCCCCCCCCGCCCTCCCTGCTGTGTCCGTCCATCCCCCCCCGCCCTCCCTGCTGTGTCCGTCCATCCCCCCCCGCCCTCCCTGCTGTGTCCGTCCATCCCCCCCCGCTCTCCCTGCTGTGTCCGTCCATCCTCCCCTGCCCTCCCTGCTGTGTCCGTCCAGCCCCCCCGCCCTCCCTGATGTGTCCGTCCATCCCCCCCGCCCTCCCTGCTGTGTCCGTCCATCCCCCCCCGCCCTCCCTGCTGTGTCCGCCCATCCCCCCCCGCCCTGCTGTGTCCGTCCATCCCCCCCGCCCTCCCTGCTGTGTCCGTCCATCCCCCCCGCCCTCCCTGCTGTGTCCGTCCATCCCCCCCCTGCCCTCCCTGCTGTGTCCGTCCATCCCCCCCGCCCTCCCTGCTGTGTCCGTCCATCCCCCCCGGCCTCCCATCCCCCCCGCCCTCCCTGCTGTGTCCGTCCATCCCCCCCCCGCCCTCCCTGCTGTGTCCGTCCATCCCCCCCCCCGCCGCCCTCCCTGCTGTGTCCGTCCATCCCCCCCGCCCTCCCTGCTGTGTCCGTCCATCCCTCCCCGCCGTCCCCAGACGCAGCACCTGACACTCACACGGACGGACCTGACACACACGCACACATTCACACGCAGCGCCTGACACACACAGTCGCGCAGCGCCTGACACACACAGACGCGCAGCGCCTGACACACACAGACGCGCAGCGCCTGACACACACAGACGCGCAGCGCCTGACACACACAGACGCGCAGCGCCTGACACACACACAGACGCGCAGCGCCTGACACACACAGACGCGCAGCGCCTGACACACACAGACGCGCAGCGCCTGACACATACAGACGCGCAGCGCCTGACACACACAGACGCAGCACCTGACACACACACACAGCAGCACCTGACACACACAGCAGCACCTGACACACACACGCAGCACCTGACACACACACGCAGCACCTGACACACACACTCACGCACCTGACACATGCACTCACACGCATCACCTGACATACTCACACGCAGCACCTGACACACACACACACACACACATGCAGCACCTGACACACACACGCAGCACCTAACACACGCAGACATGCAGCACCTGACACACGCAGCACCTGACACACGCAGACACGCAGCACCTGACACACGCAGACACGCAGCACTTGACATGCAGCACCTGACACACACACACGCAGCACCTGACACACACACACACACACACACAGCACCTGACATTCAGACATGCAGCGCCTGACACATACACACACGCAGACATGCAGCGCCTGACATGCAGCACCTGACAGACACACACACACCCACACACACAGACATGCAGCACCTGACACACACACACACACACACAAATATGCAGCACTTGACACACCCACACACATACAGACATGCAGCACCTGACACACACACACACAGGCAGCACCTGACACACACACACAGACGCAGCACATGACACTCACACGGACCTGACACACGCACACACTCACACGCAGCACCTGACACACACACACAGACGTGCAGCGCCTGACACACACAGGCACGCAGCACCTGACACACACACACAGACGCGCAGCACCTGACACACACACACAGACGCGCAGCGCCTGACACACACACACAGACGCGCAGCGCCTGACACACACAGACGCGCAGCGCCTGACACACACAGCGCCTGACAGACACGCGCACTCACACGCAGCGCCTGACAGACACACGCACTCACACGCAGCACCTGACAGACATGCGCACACGCACTCACACGCAGCGCCTGACAGACACGCGCACTCACACGCAGCGCCTGACACACACGCGCACTCACAGGCAGCGCCTGACACGCACACACATTCACACGCAGCGCCTAACACACTCACACGCAGCGCCTGACACGCACATACTAGTGATGAGTGGGTTCGGTTCGTCGGAATCCGGACCCCCCGAACTTCACCCCTTTTACACGAGGCAGGTTCGAACCTTCCCGCCTTGCTCGGCTAACCCAAGCGCGCCCGAACGTCATCATCCCGCTGTCGGATTCTCACGAGATTCGGATGTCTGCATTCGTGGAAAGGGGTCCCATGTGTAAACATGGGACCCCTTTCAGTCCGTCTGGTCCGGGTGTTCGGTTTGTTGTTTTGCCAAGTACGTGGATTTAATCTGGAACCTGGATCAGGTGAGTATAATTATCTTTTATTTTCAGGTACCCGTGGATTCTACTTGGAGAAGAGGACCGACTGCTTCGTGTCAACATAGGTAAGTATGTGTGTGTCGGCAGGTGTGAAATAAAGTTATACTTTCACGGTGTCTGTGTCCTGTTTTTATTTGGGTATTTTTTTTCCAGTAGAACTACAGGTACCAGCGGGCCCGTTTTTCTCCCGCATACTGGTACTTGTGGTTCTCAAAGTACCAGCTTGCGGGGGAGGCTTGCTGGGACTTGTAGTACTACTGGAAAAAACAATATTCTTTCAATTTTCTCAAGGCTATCAGCCTCCCATCCGCAGCCCTTGGATGGGGGGGACAGCCTCGGGCTTCACCCTTGGCCCTTGGGTGGCTGGGGGGGGGGGACCCCTTGATTGAAGGGGTCCCCACTCCCCCAGGGTACCCCGGCCAGGGGTGACTAGTTGGATATTTAATGCCACGGCCGCAGGGCACTGTATAAAAGTGACCCCCGGCTGTAGCATTATCTGTCCAGCTAGTGGAGCCCGATGCTGGTGTAAAAAATACGGGGGTCCCCTACTCTTTTTGTCCCCCGTATTTTTTGCACCAGCACCAGGCGCAGAGCCCGGTGCTGGTTTTAAAAATACGGGGGATCCCCTGTCCGTTTTTCCCCCGGATTTTTAGAACCAGGACCGGCTCGAAGAGCCCGAGGCTGGTTATGCTTTGGAGGGGGGACCCCACGCAATTTTTTTTTCCGGGTTTTTTACATTCCATTTAAAAAATAATAATAATCTTTTAAAAAATATATAAATAATACTTGTGCCTCCAAAAAAGAGAAACCAAGTACCTAATCCCTTCTAATATAGATATGCTATTACCAAAAAAACAACAACTTTTATTTATTAGATTCCGCCTGCAAAGTGTGACGGATTGAAAATGACGAATTTACTGTTTAAAAGCACTGTTGTCGAATTTACAAACTTCAATTGAATATACTTTTGTCGAATTGCTGCATTTGTACCATTGCAGAAAAGTCGAATTTGTCAAATGACGAATTTTAAAAAGTCGAATTTTGAAAGCCTGTAAGAATAGGCCCCGCCCCCTTCTTCACATCAGCCGTCCCCTTCTACCCCTGTACCTTGCTCTCTCCTGTCTGTGTTCTCTCCCGTCTGTAGGACTAGGCCCCGCCCCCTTCTTACCCTCCAGTGACTGCTCTCTCCTGACAAGTGGACCAGGCATGCCCCTACACGCTGCTGGTGTCTTCATTGTTACTTGGTCTGGAGCTCCGTTGGGAAGAGAACTCACGTGAGCTCATTAAGAATGAGGAACTGGGATGCTTTAATTTTATTGTGAGTAGTGTAGTGTGGTGATGTAGTATGTTGTATGGGGGGTATAGTGTAATTATGAAGTGCAGCATATGGGAGGGCTATAGCATAGTGATGTAGTGTGGCATATTGGGGGTGGTAGCGCATAGGCGTGCGTACAGGGGGTGCCTGGTGCGCACAGGCACTCCCTAATGTCCAGCACCGCTGCACGCCACGCTTGCTGTAGCACAGTGATCACTGAGTGTGTGATCGGTGGAGCCTAGCCTGCAGCTCATTTCCGTACCTCCCACCACCGATGCGCCCGCCCCCCCTCTGCCTGCTGCTAATACTATGCTGAGTGCATTAGTTGGCGGCCTCACTGGGGGGACTGGCGTCACCTTGCAATGTGACTTGGTGATGTCCGCCCATGCTCTCCTCCCGCCCACCTGTGCTTTCCTCCCGCTGCGGTCTCTCAGTCCTAGTGTGCCGCGGCCGCCACACCACTGGGGACTGGGAGCCGCCGGCAGACACATTCTGCTGAGACTTACTTGTCAGTGCGGGTTCCGGACGGCAGGCGGCGGGTGGGAGGGCAGACGGGGAGCAGGTGTCACAAGGAGTGTGTGGGTAACTAATTCACAATACTTCCGCTCAACGTGGCACTGCTGGTCCTTCATCTCCCATGTCTCTTCACCAGGTGGCGGGCGGCCCGGAAATTAAGTGATGTGTTGTGCAGCAGTCAGTGTGAAGTGACTGTGAGTAACACTGGTGGTGCTGATGCTGCTGCTGCAGAATCGGGAAGCAATTAATTCATAAATATAATGTACTCTATCAATGTATTATACATACATAAACATGGACATACGTGTATTTGTGTATACATGTATATACATGTGTGTGTGTGTGTGTGTGTGTGTGTGTGTGTGTGTGTATATATATATATATATATATATATATATATATGACTTGGGGTTTGTTTTATTAGATAGAGCATGTCCCAGTGAAGTGCCTTTTGGGGTTGTGGTTTTTCAGAAAGTTACAGGTTTTTTTTAATTAAGAGAAATATGCCCCATTAGAGATCGGGCATTTCAATTTGTTGCGCCTGCACAGTGGCCGCCAGCAGGGGGTGTATTAGAGTGCCTTCACTTGAGAGCCGCAATATGGCCGCCTTCTCCCCGGTTATTCTGTAAATAGGAAAATAACCTCACAGGTTCACATAGGGCAGAGTTGCCACCACTAGTGCAGGGCTGTAACGTACAGTACTAAGGAAAAGCCATATACTAAAGCGGCACGGTGACCTCACCCCTCTCAGAGATACCAGGGCGCAGCACACTGTACGGGGTACACTTGGTACACACACCTGTTAGCTCAGGGCAGCACCATAGGACCCTCCTGTAATGCTGTGCTGGAGGCGTGTAGTGATCAGGGCACTGGGAGACTGGCTGGCTGGTCTCCGTCTCTGCTGCCTATAGAACTTCCACCTCTGTTATATATCAGGGCTGCTCTCCTGTGTGTTCTCTTCCTCTCCTACTTCACACTGGAACTAGCCGCCCAGAGAACGAGAGGGCAGCGGCTGACATCAGAGAGGGTGCAGCAATCTGTGTGGGCAGAGCCCCTCACAGCAAGGTGTCCTTTTGCTGTGCCCCATGTAATCACTGTGATCCATACAGACTCTCACCCTGGTAAGCTCTCTATTTATTATTTATTTTTGTACACTGCAGCATGCTCGAGGGAAGGGAGCAGGCACCCCCCCACCCCCACCCCCACCCCCACCCCACCGCCCCTACTCCTCCGCCAGCATCACTGCCGAGCCGGTCAGTGTTCCGGTGGCAATGAGCAGTAGGCAGCCACCAGCAACAACAGCCAGGAAGCTGTTACTCCCGGCAGCAGTAGCGTCAAGCTGCAATTCAGCCAGCGGCACGATGATCCGGGAGACAGTGGCAGCACAGGGAAGCAGTACCCCCTCCAATCGCAGCACCAACCTGGAGACTGAGGCAGCAACCCACCCCCAGCAGCAGCACCACCCTGATGATAGGTAAGATGCATTTTGGTGTCACAAGAAGGTGGCCGGAGTAGTGGCTGGCTGTGGTCACACCCCGGGCAAAAGTGATAGTGATTTCAGTGTTCCCTTGCGCAGGGATTGGATGTGTAGATGTATGGAGGCTATGTTTGTATAGATGTGAGCGGCAGTGTGCGGATGTATGAGAGCGGCAATGTACGGCTGTATGAGAGCGATGGTGTGCGGCTGTAAGAGTGCAATGGTGTGCGGCTGTAAGAGTGCAATGGTGTGCGGCTGTAAGAGTGCAATGGTGTGCGGCTGTAAGAGTGCGGCAGTGTGCGGCTGTAAGAGTGCGGCAGTGTGCGGATGTATGAGAGCGGGGTTGTACGGATGTATGAGAGCGGCAGTGTATGGATGTATGAGAGCAACAGTGTACAGTTGTGTAAGAGCGGCAGTGTATGGATGGCAGCATCATGGGGAGGGATGTCAGAATGCTGTTATAGGGTTCCTAATACAAAATGGAATCCGTATAGTGGGCGGGGCTGCACCATGGCACCACGTTGGGCTTGATGGGCAGGTAGTGCGGCAAGCACACCCAAATTGGCGTCTGACGTCGCCCGCAGTCCACACTGTTGTGAGGAGTCAGAGTTAATTTTGACTGTGTAGTGTACTCACAGAGGACCTACCGCCCGTCCCCTCCTCGCATCTGAGCAGCAGGTCAGTCTCTTATTTTCTTTTTAATCAGGAGAGGCCGAGTGAACTCTGAGCAGGGGGGCAGAGCTACATGGGACCCAGAGGGGCTGCTGTGCTGTCAGAGAGGAAGAGAGAGATGAAGCTACTGCAGATCCCCAGCTGATTGTGAGGTGCCGGGTTGAAGGGTGATGTGATCACCCTTCTCCCTCGCTGCAGCTGGGGACCGCATCTAGGCTTCCTCCATCGAGTGCATGCGGCGCAGCAGTGGGCGGCGTGTAATGAGTTTGTCTGACTCATTATACTGCTGCCTGTTGTGGACACCTCCGTCCGTACGGACTGGTGTACATGCCCAGCACAGAGGTGACAGTGTTGGTAGAAGTGCTGCCCAGCTCTGACCCTGCAGGCCTCCCTGATCTGGCTGCGGCCGCTGCTGCTGTGGCCTGAAACCCCTGCCGGTCCCCTCCATAGACTTCCGCCTGGCCAGCGCTGAGGTACTAGGGGTAGCCCAGCTGCGGGAAGGGTATGTCTCTGGCTTTCTCTCCGGCAGGGGAAGGTGACAGCGGCGGAGGAAGTGCTGCCCACCTCAGACACTACAGGCCTCCCCGATCCAGCTGCGGCCACAGCTGATGCTGCCAGAACCCCCTGCTGGTCTCCTTTGTTGACTGCCGCATGGCCAGTGCTGAAGTACTGGGGGTAAGCCAGCTACGGGAAGAGTGTCTCTGCCTCTGGCTCTCTCTCTCTGGCAGGGGAAGGAAGGGCTGATTCTCTGGCACAACAGGGAGGGCTGGGCTGCAGGAACACAGCACTGGAAGAAACAGGAGGCCGAACTCATGACCAAAAAGTGAGCAGTGCAGTGATCAGCCCCCTAGTCTTTCCCTCTCTCTGGGTGCAGAGCTGTATTCTACAGAGAGAGCTGGGAAGGGAAGAAGGGGAACGGCACTTGACATACACATACACGCGCAACCTGACACACACATACACGTGCGGCACCTGACACACACACACGTAGCATCAGACACAATAAAATAAACATGCAGCACCTGACCCACACATACACGCGCAACACCTGACACACACACATATACACGTGCGGCACCTGACACACACACGTAGCATCAGACACAATTAAATAAACATGCAGCACCTGACACATGCATATACACGCACACCATCAGACACACACATACACATGCAGCACCTTACTCACACACACATAGACACGTGTAGTACCTGACGCACACACATGTACACGCGCAGCACCTGACGCACACTCATGTACACACGCAGCACCTGACGCACACTCATGTACACGCGCAGCACCTAATGCACACTCATGTACACACGCAGCACCCGACGCACACTCATGTACACGCGCAGCACCTAATGCACACTCATGTACACGCGCAGCACCTGATGCACACATGTACACGCGCAGCACCTGACACAGACATACGTATTCATGCACAGCACCAGACCTACCCTTGTACACACGCGGAGCACCTGATACTCACACACATATACACCCGCAACACCTGACACACATACACGTGCGGCAGCTGACGCATACACACGCACCATCAGACACACTCGTATATAAACGCAGCACCTGACACACATACACACAGGAGCTGATACACAGGCAGCACCTGACACACACACACACACACACACATATACACGCGCAGCACCTGACACCACGCACTCACACGTACAAGCAATGCATTTCACGCCTACCTCCAGCCTCAGTCACAGGCTGCTGCCGCCTACCCCCCTCCCTGCATCAGCTGCAAAGGCAGCAAAATATTTTGACCAAAGTCTAAAGGCCCATACACATTAAACGATGTCGCTCTGTGAGCGACATCATCTAATGTTTCCCCCGGCCGGCCGGCGGCCAACTGTACACGCTGAGCGATATGACCGCTCATATCGCTCAGTGACGTCACGCCCCTGCCAGCCCTGCATGAAGGTCGTGGACGACAGTCCACATCCTTCATGCATGACCTACCGACAGCGACGATTGTTGCCGACCCGCGGGGCCGCGCATCGTTCGTCGCTGGCGGCATACACACTTAACGATAAAACGAGCGACATCGCTCAAGGAGGGGGAAAATGAGCGACGTTGCTCATTAAATCGTTAAGTGTGTATGGACCTTAAACAATTCGGTTTGGTTAATAAAATAATTTTGCACAGAACAGTGATGTTATACGAACATTTTCATTAAACATTTAAAAAATCAAATGTTTATTCTTACAGTGAAATTTTACATTTCTGAATAAAAAGAATAAATTTAAAAAAAGCGATGAAATTCCATAGACAAAAAACCTTACGGTTTCACATGTCCCATTAAGGCTTCTTAGACATGATCAAAATTTCAGAAACCTGTTGTAACTCTTCCACTCAAACTCCAAAAAGCAATGAAATTCCGATCATTAAGGCTGACGCCTTAATGGACGTGTTCCTTGCGCAATACAGATATGGTATGCCATCACAGCCTGTGGGTAAGTGCAGATTCAGCACTCTCACAGAGTGAGATTGCTGTCACTCACACAATGGTGGAGCTGCTAATTCACAGATTTGTGTGCTCATTGGAATACACACATGCAGTCTATGCAACTGAAGGTCTGAGCGGAAGACAAAGCTGCTCAGATGAGGTAAGAGTGTTGTTGATTGGAGGGAGGAGAGCGGTGTGGATGGGGGAACAGAAGTGTGTGGATAGAGTTGAACACTAAGCAGCACTGATGGGGGGGACAAAGAAACACAGGGGGTAATTCAGACCGCAGCAGCAGCAATCGCAGTCTGAATTAGTTTGTGAGGTGCGCACGTGCAATGGCCGCACTGCGCGTGCGTACCCCAGGAGCCCAGTGAGATGCTATCAGCATCTCACTGGCTGCGATCACCCTGCCTGATTGATAGGCAGAGGTGGTTGCGGGGAAGGAGGGGGGCGTGCAAACAGCGTTAGCATGCCATTGGCAGGGCATGGTCTGCACAACGGAGGCGTTTCCAGACCACTGGGGGGTGGGCTGTAGCGGTTATCCCCCTGCCAAGAGCACATGATCCACGAAATTTACCTTCAGGATGTCAGCTACATGAATGGGGTAAGAGTGGTGTGGATAGGGGGTAGATTAAGCAGCAAGTATGGGAAGGGAGACAGAGCGGTGCAGATGGGTTGAAAACACTGGCATGGATGGGTAGAAAACTGGTGCAGATGGGAGAGAAAATAGTGTGCCATGTACTGAAGGAGGCAGAGTGACGTTGAAGAAGGAAACACTGAGCAGCACAGAGAGAAGGGAACGGTGGTACAGACAAGGCACAGGTGGGGAAAGACAGATGGTGCAGATAAGTTAGTACAGACTAGCACAGATGGGAGAACACAGCAGTAGGGATTGGGGAAGACAGGGCAGCATGGGGGTGTATAGGGGAAGTAAGTGTAGATGCATAGACCGTAGATAGGGTATTATAGTTTTAGCAATTAACCAAGATGTTTGAGGGAGCTAAATGTGTATACTATGTGAGATGGATGTATGGAGTCAGAAGGATGTTGTAACAAGGTGGGATGGTTGTGACCGAATGGGATGGTTGTGGGCACTGTGTGGGATGGGAGCACCACAAAACTGCTCAGACCTTCAGTTGCATAGACTGCATGTGTGTATTCCAATGAGCACACAAATCTGTGAATTAGCAGCTCCACCATTGTGTGAGTGACAGCAATCTCACTCTGTGAGAGTGCTGAATCTGCACTTACCCACAGGCTGTGATGGCATACCATATCTGTATTGCGCAAGGAACACGTCCATTAAGGCGTCAGCCTTAATGATCGGAATTTCATTGCTTTTTGGAGTTTGAGTGGAAGAGTTACAACAGGTTTCTGAAATTTCGATCATGTCTAAGAAGCCTTAATGGGACATGTGAAACCGTAAGGTTTTTTGTCTATGGAATATATATATATCTGTATATATCTGTATATCTGTAGCTGTCACAGTGGTGAAAATGAGCAGTAGTTTGTATGAGCTGCAGGGGTTAACACCAGTCACAGTGAATATGTGTGTGTGTTTTACCTCAGTCTCTCGCTGTCCTGCTTCCATCCATCACTGTGCTGTCGGGCTGAATGCAATGCTGTGTGGGGCCAGAAAAAGGTCAGTAGCTGACCACATTCGTAGCTCGTGCGGGCGGGCAGTATACTTTTTTGGGCTTGCCGCCGCTGCTTAGGAAGGGAAACTAGACGTTACCCTGACTTCCTAGCTCCAGCAGCCGTGGCCAGCTTTCTGCAATGCCTCATGGGATTTGTAGTCTCTATGCTACTGCATAAAGTCTAAGCAGTAGCACACATGACTACAAATCCCATTTTCTTCAATAGATTCTCTGCTGTGTCAGACCCAGCTGATCCCAGCGCCCTATCAAATCCCGCGCCCGGGTCACATGCCCCCCCAGCCCCTCCCTAGTTTCGGCTCTGCCCTCCTCCAGACTCCAGTTTTAGAATTGTGCCCAGTGAGACTGGATGCACTACAGGGGAGCTCTACTGAGTTTCTCTGAAAAGACTTATGTTAGTTTTTCTTATTTTCAGGGAGGCTGCTGGCAACAGTCTCCCTGCTTCGTGGAACTTAGGGGAGAGAAGTATGACCAACTTCTAGTGAGTTAAATGGCTATGCTTCTGGCTGACAGGACACCATTAGCTCCTGAGGGTGCTGATCGCTAGGTACGCCTAGATGCCCACTCCCGTAGCCTGCCATCACCCCCTTACAGAGCCAGAAGTCAGAAGACAGGCGAGTAGCAGAAGAACAGAAAACTTCTTCTCCAGTGACGGCATTCTGAGGTACCACGCAGCGAGCGGAATGCTGTGCGCCATGCTTCCACACAAACACAGGCACTGCAGGGTGCAGGGCATGTGGGTGGGGAAGGGGGACACCCTGGGCAGCATAAATTCCTCACAAAAGGCTGGCAAAAGTGGACATTAGTGCCTGGGCACTGTACTTACCCCACCAGCGTAATTAATTATTTGTTTCTGAGCGGGACAGAAGCGTGCCATTACAGCGGCGGGGCTTCTTCCTCACCTCACCAGCACATCTATAGAGCGTAACAAGTCTATCACTATAGAGTTTATTATTTCCCAGACTGCGTACTTTTGGCGCTGGATTGTGAGCTGAAAAATCCTCTGTCCCTCTGACAGATTTACTGTAGGTCTATCCCCCATAAGCCGATGTGTCTGTGGGTACTTGGTACATGTGTGTCAACATGTCGGTGGCTGAATGTTTTTCCCAAGAGGAAACTATATTAGGAATGCAGACATATGATGGTGGCCCTGTTGGCACCACCAATAACTGACTGGGTGAAAGTTTCAGTAATATCAGAGTGAGGTTGGATAAATCTGTGTCCCAGACACAGACGTAGAGAAAAGATGTGATGTTCATGGCTATGCTTCTTTTCACTCAGGCCCGCAAAAATGTTACTACACATCGATACTGACTCGGATACTGATTCATATGTCGGCCATAATATTTCCTGATTAGATCCAATATTGGCAAGGAGCATTCAGTACATGATTGTGGATATTAAGGACATATTAACATCACTGAGGACCCTGCTGTTCCTGACAAAGGGGTATATATATGTATGTATATATAGATATATAATGAAAGCTGATGTAACGTTCCTCCATCTCTGTTTGAGAAAGTCTGGGCCAGCTCGACAAGATGGTTTCAAATCCCCAAAAGGTTTCCGGTTGTTTATTCATTTCCTGCTGCGGACAGAATAAAGTGGGAGTCACCCCCTCTTCTGCACGGGGCCCTGTCACAAATCCAGCGGATCGTATGCAGGAAGCTACATTATTTCTAGTTATGTAACCTCGGGTACATTACTTAGACCTGCCATTACATGCGCATGGGTGAGTAGTAGTATTCAAGAATTGGTCGAATACCTCGTCATCCGATATAGATATCTTGGAGAGATGGGATACTCCTTACGTTGGATCATATCAAGGACACTGCAGCATACTTAATACTGCAAGGGATATAGGACTCGAGTTCACGGGCAAATTTCATGGCAGTCTCGGATAGGAGGGCATTGTGGATTCACCAAGGGAATGCTGATGCTGACTCCAAGAAGAAAGGGAGTCTCTTCCCTATGAAGGTGAAGCCTTGTTTGGTGACGGCCTAGTTAATTTGATCTCGGCAGCTCCCGAAGGTAAGTCAACCTTCTTGCCTTATGTTCCCTCTCAACGGATGAAGACGCATCATTGTCTAACGCAGTCATTTTGGCCCAATAGATATGCAAGAAGTTAAGATTCCCCTTTCTTTGCAGGTAGAGGAAGGAAAAGAGGGAAGAGGTCTGTAGCCTCTTCAAGATCGCAGGAGCAGAGATCGTCCTCTGCTTCTGCCAAATCCACTGCATGACGCTAGGGCTTTCTTGCAGGAGCCCGCACCAGTGGGGGCACGTCTAAAACACTTCAGTCAGTTCTGGATTAATTTAGACCTGGACTCGTGGGTTTTACAAATAATGTCACAAGGGTACAAACTGGGTGTCATGACTAAGGTTTTGTGAACCCGGTGTTAGTGAAGTCTGTGCGGGCGACTGGAGGATTATATGAATACTACCACTGACCTGGTTTGGGACTATTGTGGACTCTGGGTTTCTTCCGGTGACTGGGAAGAGGAACCGCAGCAGAGATGGCCGAATCTAGGTTCTCCTCATGCAGGATTAGGTCGGCAGACAGGAGGCATGCTGAAGGTCTCCTGAAAGACAGAACTGGAAAGGCACTGATGAATCAGTGAAGAATACCAGGTATAATTGTGCTAAAGGGCACGGGGTGCTTGGAGACACTGAGGTGCTTGGAGACACTGAGGTGCTTGGAGACACTGAGGTGCGTGGAGACACTGAGGTGCGTGGAGACACTGAGGTGCGTGGAGACACTGAGGTGCGTAGAGACACTGAGGTGCGTAGAGACACTGAGGTGCGTAGAGACACTGGGGTGCGTAGAGACACTGGGGTGCGTAGGGGTGCTGAGGCACGGAGGTGCTGGAAGCACGGAGATGCTGAGGCACGGAGGTACTGAAGCACGGAGGTGCTGGAAGCACGGAGGTGCTGGAAGCACGGAGGTACTGAGGCACGGAGATGCTGAGGTGCTGGAAGCACGGAGGTACTGAGGCACGGAGGTACTGAGGCACGGAGGTGCTGGAAGCACGGAGGTGCTGAGACACTGAGGCACGGAGATGCTGAGGCACTGAGGTGCTGAGGCACGGAGATGCTGAGTCACGGAGATACGGAGGTGCTGGAAGCACGGAGGTGCTGAGGCACGGAGATACTGAGATACTGAGATGCTGAGGCACGGAGATACTGAGGTGCTGGAAGCACGGAGATGCTGAGGCACGGAGATGCTGAGGCACGGAGATGCTGAGGCACGGAGATGCTGGAAGCACGGAGATGCTGGAAGCACGGAGATGCTGAGGCACGAGGTACTGAGCCCTGGAGATCCCAACTACAACAGTAGTAAAACTGAAACACGACAGCTGTGGTTTTCAGTGGAGAACACGGAATTCAGTACTGTGCCTTTAAGACGAAACATTGCAGCTGTACCTTTACATTGAGCCTCAGGGAAATGGTGAAATCAAATGGCAACACACAAATAAACCAAACGGTAACAAGGGAACAGAGTTTCCACAGGAACTTAGGTACAAAGGTTACCTTTAGGGAGCTCAGCTTAAGACCCACACAAGGCTGTATGTGACACAAGGAACTGGCCCAGATTCCAACTCAGCCTCCTGATTTATACTTCCTGGTCCTTGATGATTGGTGGGCAGGATTAGGTGATGTAGAGAGTCTCAGGCTGGCAGAGGATTGGACAACTCTGGGTCAGGTGAAGTCACTGTCATGTGACTACTCTAGAGGAGGCTGTGAAGTGCAGCGAGGCCTAGCAGGCCGAGAGAACACTGAAGCCTGAACTTCAGATTACTGAATTCAGCCTCACACAGGAGATCACCACAGGTGGAGCTAATTAACTATTACCTCTCAGGCAGAGAACTCAGGAAAACTCAGTGCTGACAAGCTGTTTAACTCCGTGAGTGAAAAAGACACAGGATCCAGGACAGATGGCAGGGGTAAGTCACCAAATATAAAACCTACAGTCAGGATTGTGACAGTATCCCCCTCTTCAAGGGTGGACTCCGGACACCCATCTTGAATCTTAGAGGAACTTGAGAAATTCATACAGAAGAATTTAGGACCTTCGTTGATGCAGATTCCAAAGGTTTAGGACTAAATTCTTTAACTACAGCGTTACTGAAAGTCTGTAAGTCATGGAACACAGGATCATTACTCTCAAAGAGCATGTTGGCCCACTCCAAAGCTCTTCCTCTGAATGCCAGGAACAGATATCGAGTAACGTTGGAAGGAGTTACTGCACCTGAAGGATCAGACTCCATCCGAGAGAGAAATTGTTCAACCAGAGCGGCATATTGCAATAAATCTCCATCAAAGTAAATAGGTGGAAAACCATCAGACGAAAGCTTAGAGGATGAAACTGAAGAAAGCTTTGGCTGGACGAGTAGGACTGGATTGGATCCGAGGATACTTGAATTGGCTGGAGCCAAAGGAGACGGACCAGGCTGGTCCTGGAGTATTGCTGGACCGGCTGTAACCGGGACGGACTGACCAGGCGGAACCTGGAGTATTGCTGGACCAGCTGGAACCGGGACGGACTGACCAGGCGGAGCCTGGAGTATTGCTGGACCGTCTGGAACCGGGACGGACTGACCAGGCAGGGCCTGGAGTATTGCTGGACAGGCTGGAACCGGGACGGGCTGAGCCCTTTCTTCACAGGGCTGGGCTGAGGCAAGAGCCCCCACTTCACGGGGCTGGGCTGAGGCAAGACCCCCCACTTCACGGGGCTGGGCTGAGGCAAGAGCCCCCACTTCACGGGGCTGGGCTGAGGCAAGAGCCCCCTCTTCACGGGGCTGGGCAGCACTCTGTAGAATCTCTGGCTGGGCAGCACTCTGTAGAATCTCTGGCTGGGCAGCACTCTGTAGAATCTCTGGCTGGGCAGCACTCTGTAGAATCTCTGGCTGGGCAGCACTCTGTAGAATCTCTGGCTGGGCAGCACTCTGTAGAATCTCTGGCTGGGCAGCACTCTGTAGAATCTCTGGCTGGGCAGCACTCTGTAGAATCTCTGGCTGGGCAGCACTCTGTAGAATCTCTGGCTGGGCAGCACTCTGTAGAATCACTGGCTGGGCAGCACTCTGTAGACTCACTGGCTGGGCAGCACTCTGAAGACTCACTGGCTGGGCAGCACTCTGAAGACTCACTGGCTGGGCAGCACTCTGAAGACTCACTGGCTGGGCAGCACTCTGAAGACTCACTGGCTGGGCAGCACTCTGAAGACTCACTGGGGCTGGGCGCTCTGAACCCCTCACTGGGGCTGGACGCTCTGAAGACGCCCCTCCTGGGGCTGGACGCTCTGAAGACGCCCCTCCTGGGGCTGGACGCTCTGAAGACGCCCCTCCTGGGGCTGGACGCTCTGAAGACGCCCCTCCTGGGGCTGGACGCTCTGAAGACGCCCCTCCTGGGGCTGGACGCTCTGAAGACGCCCCTCCTGGGGCTGGACGCTCTGAAGACGCCCCTCCTGGGGCTGTGGACACGGACTCCTCTGTGACTGTAAATGGCTTGAACATTCTTCTCTGGACACCCAACTTGGGATAAGGTCTTTTAACCACCGGACCCCAGTCATAAATTTGAGTCTCTCTCAGAAGAGTAGCCTTCTTGATACCCCCGTCAGCAGCAGAAGGATCGGATACTGTGGATGACTTATAGTCATGAGCACTATGATACTGAGATTTGTCACTATTACCTGGCTTGCGAAGAATGCAGTCTTTAACAAAATGACCAGAATTTCCACAGTAAAGACAGAGATGTAGCTCCTTACGCCGCTGACGTTCAGCTTCAGAGAGCTTGGGCCGTGGATAGCTCTGATGAAAAACTTTCCCTTGCGCAGAGGAAGAGACTATTAACTGGATGGGACAAAACAGGATCATTAACGTTGGTAGTATTCCTGAGGAGATCAGGCATCACAGAGAGAATACTAGGCAAAAGTTCTTGTAACTGTAGTAACATCTGGTAGAAAATCTGCAGTTGGTCAGGAGTCTTAGAGCAGAAGGTCATAGAATCTCTGGAGGACGAATTCCGCTGCAGACACTGTGCCAATCGATGCTGAGTCGACTCCAGACCTTCCAAGCGTCCTGCAATATTGCTTAGGAGGTCATGCGTCAGACAAACACTTTCGGCCGGGTCCATGTGGCCAGTTCCTACTGTCATGACTAAGGTTTTGTGAACCCGGTGTTAGTGAAGTCTGTGCGGGCGACTGGAGGATTATATGAATACTACCACTGACCTGGTTTGGGACTATTGTGGACTCTGGGTTTCTTCCGGTGACTGGGAAGAGGAACCGCAGCAGAGATGGCCGAATCTAGGTTCTCCTCATGCAGGATTAGGTCGGCAGACAGGAGGCATGCTGAAGGTCTCCTGAAAGACAGAACTAGAAAGGCACTGATGAATCAGTGAAGAATACCAGGTATAATTGTGCTAA
Organism: Pseudophryne corroboree; assembly: GCF_028390025.1. Classification (NCBI taxonomy): domain Eukaryota; kingdom Metazoa; phylum Chordata; class Amphibia; order Anura; family Myobatrachidae; genus Pseudophryne; species Pseudophryne corroboree. The sequence goes on from NC_086451.1 coordinate 171,112,386, forward strand.
AGGGCACGGGGTGCTTGGAGACACTGAGGTGCTTGCGGACACTGAGGTGCTTGCGGACACTGAGGTGCTTGCGGACACTGAGGTGCGTGGAGGCACTGAGGTGCGTGGAGGCACTGAGGTGCGTGGAGACACTGGGGTGCGTAGGGGTGCTGAGGCACGGAGGTGCTGGAAGCACGGAGATGCTGAGGCACGGAGGTACTGAGGCACGGAGGTGCTGTGGCACGGAGGTGCTGGAAGCACGGAGGTACTGAGGCACTGAGGCACGGAGATGCTGAGGTGCTGGAAGCACGGAGGTACTGAGGCACGGAGGTACTGATGCATGGAGGTACTGATGCACGGAGGTGCTGGAAGCACGGAGGTGCTGGAAGCACGGAGGCACGGAGATGCTGAGGCACTGAGGTGCTGAGGCACGGAGATGCTGAGGCACGGAGATACTGAGGTGCTGGAAGCACGGAGGTGCTGAGGCACTGAGATGCTGAGGCACTGAGGTGCTGAGGCACTGAGGTGCTGAGGCACTGAGGTGCTGAGGTGCTGAGGCACGGAGATGCTGAGGCACGGAGATGCTGGAAGCACGGAGATGCTGGAAGCACGGAGATGCTGGAAGCACGGAGATGCTGAGGCACGAGGTACTGAGCCCTGGAGATCCCAACTACAACAGTAGTAAAACTGAAACACGACAGCTGTGGTTTTCAGTGGAGAACACGGAATTCAGTACTGTGCCTTTAAGACGAAACATTGCAGCTGTACCTTTACATTGAGCCTCAGGGAAATGGTGAAATCAAATGGCAACACACAAATAAACCAAACGGTAACAAGGGAACAGAGTTTCCACAGGAACTTAGGTACAAAGGTTACCTTTAGGGAGCTCAGCTTAAGACCCACACAAGGCTGTATGTGACACAAGGAACTGGCCCAGATTCCAACTCAGCCTCCTGATTTATACTTCCTGGTCCTTGATGATTGGTGGGCAGGATTAGGTGATGTAGAGAGTCTCAGGCTGGCAGAGGATTGGACAACTCTGGGTCAGGTGAAGTCACTGTCATGTGACTACTCTAGAGGAGGCTGTGAAGTGCAGCGAGGCCTAGCAGGCCGAGAGAACACTGAAGCCTGAACTTCAGATTACTGAATTCAGCCTCACACAGGAGATCACCACAGGTGGAGCTAATTAACTATTACCTCTCAGGCAGAGAACTCAGGAAAACTCAGTGCTGACAAGCTGTTTAACTCCGTGAGTGAAAAAGACACAGGATCCAGGACAGATGGCAGGGGTAAGTCACCAAATATAAAACCTACAGTCAGGATTGTGACAGTATCCCCCTCTTCAAGGGTGGACTCCGGACACCCATCTTGAATCTTAGAGGAACTTGAGAAATTCATACAGAAGAATTTAGGACCTTCGTTGATGCAGATTCCAAAGGTTTAGGACTAAATTCTTTAACTACAGCGTTACTGAAAGTCTGTAAGTCATGGAACACAGGATCATTACTCTCAAAGAGCATGTTGGCCCACTCCAAAGCTCTTCCTCTGAATGCCAGGAACAGATATCGAGTAACGTTGGAAGGAGTTACTGCACCTGAAGGATCAGACTCCATCCGAGAGAGAAATTGTTCAACCAGAGCGGCATATTGCAATAAATCTCCATCAAAGTAAATAGGTGGAAAACCATCAGACGAAAGCTTAGAGGATGAAACTGAAGAAAGCTTTGGCTGGACGAGTAGGACTGGATTGGATCCGAGGATACTTGAATTGGCTGGAGCCAAAGGAGACGGACCAGGCTGGTCCTGGAGTATTGCTGGACCGGCTGTAACCGGGACGGACTGACCAGGCGGAACCTGGAGTATTGCTGGACCAGCTGGAACCGGGACGGACTGACCAGGCGGAGCCTGGAGTATTGCTGGACCGTCTGGAACCGGGACGGACTGACCAGGCAGGGCCTGGAGTATTGCTGGACCGGCTGGAACCGGGACGGGCTGAGCCCTTTCTTCACAGGGCTGGGCTGAGGCAAGAGCCCCCACTTCACGGGGCTGGGCTGAGGCAAGAGCCCCCACTTCACGGGGCTGGGCTGAGGCAAGAGCCCCCACTTCACGGGGCTGGGCTGAGGCAAGAGCCCCCTCTTCACGGGGCTGGGCAGCACTCTGTAGAATCTCTGGCTGGGCAGCACTCTGTAGAATCTCTGGCTGGGCAGCACTCTGTAGAATCTCTGGCTGGGCAGCACTCTGTAGAATCTCTGGCTGGGCAGCACTCTGTAGAATCTCTGGCTGGGCAGCACTCTGTAGAATCTCTGGCTGGGCAGCACTCTGTAGAATCTCTGGCTGGGCAGCACTCTGTAGAATCTCTGGCTGGGCAGCACTCTGTAGAATCTCTGGCTGGGCAGCACTCTGTAGAATCTCTGGCTGGGCAGCACTCTGTAGAATCTCTGGCTGGGCAGCACTCTGTAGAATCTCTGGCTGGGCAGCACTCTGTAGAATCTCTGGCTGGGCAGCACTCTGTAGAATCTCTGGCTGGGCAGCACTCTGTAGAATCTCTGGCTGGGCAGCACTCTGTAGACTCACTGGCTGGGCAGCACTCTGTAGACTCACTGGCTGGGCAGCACTCTGTAGACTCACTGGCTGGGCAGCACTCTGAAGACTCACTGGCTGGGCAGCACTCTGAAGACTCACTGGCTGGGCAGCACTCTGAAGACTCACTGGCTGGGCAGCACTCTGAAGACTCACTGGGGCTGGGCGCTCTGAACCCCTCACTGGGGCTGGACGCTCTGAAGACGCCCCTCCTGGGGCTGGACGCTCTGAAGACGCCCCTCCTGGGGCTGGACGCTCTGAAGACGCCCCTCCTGGGGCTGGACGCTCTGAAGACGCCCCTCCTGGGGCTGGACGCTCTGAAGACGCCCCTCCTGGGGCTGGACGCTCTGAAGACGCCCCTCCTGGGGCTGTGGACACGGACTCCTCTGTGACTGTAAATGGCTTGAACATTCTTCTCTGGACACCCAACTTGGGATAAGGTCTTTTAACCACCGGACCCCAGTCATAAATTTGAGTCTCTCTCAGAAGAGTAGCCTTCTTGATACCCCCGTCAGCAGCAGAAGGATCGGATACTGTGGATGACTTATAGTCATGAGCACTATGATACTGAGATTTGTCACTATTACCTGGCTTGCGAAGAATGCAGTCTTTAACAAAATGACCAGAATTTCCACAGTAAAGACAGAGATGTAGCTCCTTACGCCGCTGACGTTCAGCTTCAGAGAGCTTGGGCCGTGGATAGCTCTGATGAAAAACTTTCCCTTGCGCAGAGGAAGAGACTATTAACTGGATGGGACAAAACAGGATCATTAACGTTGGTAGTATTCCTGAGGAGATCAGGCATCACAGAGAGAATACTAGGCAAAAGTTCTTGTAACTGTAGTAACATCTGGTAGAAAATCTGCAGTTGGTCAGGAGTCTTAGAGCAGAAGGTCATAGAATCTCTGGAGGACGAATTCCGCTGCAGACACTGTGCCAATCGATGCTGAGTCGACTCCAGACCTTCCAAGCGTCCTGCAATATTGCTTAGGAGGTCATGCGTCAGACAAACACTTTCGGCCGGGTCCATGTGGCCAGTTCCTACTGTCATGACTAAGGTTTTGTGAACCCGGTGTTAGTGAAGTCTGTGCGGGCGACTGGAGGATTATATGAATACTACCACTGACCTGGTTTGGGACTATTGTGGACTCTGGGTTTCTTCCGGTGACTGGGAAGAGGAACCGCAGCAGAGATGGCCGAATCTAGGTTCTCCTCATGCAGGATTAGGTCGGCAGACAGGAGGCATGCTGAAGGTCTCCTGAAAGACAGAACTAGAAAGGCACTGATGAATCAGTGAAGAATACCAGGTATAATTGTGCTAAAGGGCACGGGGTGCTTGGAGACACTGAGGTGCTTGCGGACACTGAGGTGCTTGCGGACACTGAGGTGCTTGCGGACACTGAGGTGCTTGCGGACACTGAGGTGCGTGGAGGCACTGAGGTGCGTGGAGGCACTGAGGTGCGTGGAGACACTGGGGTGCGTAGGGGTGCTGAGGCACGGAGGTGCTGGAAGCACGGAGATGCTGAGGCACGGAGGTACTGAGGCACGGAGGTGCTGTGGCACGGAGGTGCTGGAAGCACTGAGGTACTGAGGCACTGAGGCACGGAGATGCTGAGGTGCTGGAAGCACGGAGGTACTGAGGCACGGAGGTACTGATGCATGGAGGTACTGATGCACGGAGGTGCTGGAAGCACGGAGGTGCTGGAAGCACGGAGGCACGGAGATGCTGAGGCACTGAGGTGCTGAGGCACGGAGATGCTGAGGCACGGAGATACTGAGGTGCTGGAAGCACGGAGGTGCTGAGGCACTGAGATGCTGAGGCACTGAGGTGCTGAGGCACTGAGGTGCTGAGGCACTGAGGTGCTGAGGTGCTGAGGCACGGAGATGCTGAGGCACGGAGATGCTGGAAGCACGGAGATGCTGGAAGCACGGAGATGCTGGAAGCACGGAGATGCTGGAAGCACGGAGATGCTGAGGCACGAGGTACTGAGCCCTGGAGATCCCAACTACAACAGTAGTAAAACTGAAACACGACAGCTGTGGTTTTCAGTGGAGAACACGGAATTCAGTACTGTGCCTTTAAGACGAAACATTGCAGCTGTACCTTTACATTGAGCCTCAGGGAAATGGTGAAATCAAATGGCAACACACAAATAAACCAAACGGTAACAAGGGAACAGAGTTTCCACAGGAACTTAGGTACAAAGGTTACCTTTAGGGAGCTCAGCTTAAGACCCACACAAGGCTGTATGTGACACAAGGAACTGGCCCAGATTCCAACTCAGCCTCCTGATTTATACTTCCTGGTCCTTGATGATTGGTGGGCAGGATTAGGTGATGTAGAGAGTCTCAGGCTGGCAGAGGATTGGACAACTCTGGGTCAGGTGAAGTCACTGTCATGTGACTACTCTAGAGGAGGCTGTGAAGTGCAGCGAGGCCTAGCAGGCCGAGAGAACACTGAAGCCTGAACTTCAGATTACTGAATTCAGCCTCACACAGGAGATCACCACAGGTGGAGCTAATTAACTATTACCTCTCAGGCAGAGAACTCAGGAAAACTCAGTGCTGACAAGCTGTTTAACTCCGTGAGTGAAAAAGACACAGGATCCAGGACAGATGGCAGGGGTAAGTCACCAAATATAAAACCTACAGTCAGGATTGTGACCGTATCCCCCTCTTCAAGGGTGGACTCCGGACACCCATCTTGAATCTTAGAGGAACTTGAGAAATTCATACAGAAGAATTTAGGACCTTCGTTGATGCAGATTCCAAAGGTTTAGGACTAAATTCTTTAACTACAGCGTTACTGAAAGTCTGTAAGTCATGGAACACAGGATCATTACTCTCAAAGAGCATGTTGGCCCACTCCAAAGCTCTTCCTCTGAATGCCAGGAACAGATATCGAGTAACGTTGGAAGGAGTTACTGCACCTGAAGGATCAGACTCCATCCGAGAGAGAAATTGTTCAACCAGAGCGGCATATTGCAATAAATCTCCATCAAAGTAAATAGGTGGAAAACCATCAGACGAAAGCTTAGAGGATGAAACTGAAGAAAGCTTTGGCTGGACGAGTAGGACTGGATTGGATCCGAGGATACTTGAATTGGCTGGAGCCAAAGGAGACGGACCAGGCTGGTCCTGGAGTATTGCTGGACCGGCTGTAACCGGGACGGACTGACCAGGCGGAACCTGGAGTATTGCTGGACCAGCTGGAACCGGGACGGACTGACCAGGCGGAGCCTGGAGTATTGCTGGACCGTCTGGAACCGGGACGGACTGACCAGGCAGGGCCTGGAGTATTGCTGGACCGGCTGGAACCGGGACGGGCTGAGCCCTTTCTTCACAGGGCTGGGCTGAGGCAAGAGCCCCCACTTCACGGGGCTGGGCTGAGGCAAGAGCCCCCACTTCACGGGGCTGGGCTGAGGCAAGAGCCCCCACTTCACGGGGCTGGGCTGAGGCAAGAGCCCCCACTTCACGGGGCTGGGCTGAGGCAAGAGCCCCCTCTTCACGGGGCTGGGCAGCACTCTGTAGAATCTCTGGCTGGGCAGCACTCTGTAGAATCTCTGGCTGGGCAGCACTCTGTAGAATCTCTGGCTGGGCAGCACTCTGTAGAATCTCTGGCTGGGCAGCACTCTGTAGAATCTCTGGCTGGGCAGCACTCTGTAGAATCTCTGGCTGGGCAGCACTCTGTAGAATCTCTGGCTGGGCAGCACTCTGTAGACTCACTGGCTGGGCAGCACTCTGTAGACTCACTGGCTGGGCAGCACTCTGTAGACTCACTGGCTGGGCAGCACTCTGTAGACTCACTGGCTGGGCAGCACTCTGAAGACTCACTAGCTGGGCAGCACTCTGAAGACTCACTGGCTGGGCAGCACTCTGAAGACTCACTGGCTGGGCAGCACTCTGAAGACTCACTGGGGCTGGGCAGCACTCTGAAGACTCACTGGGGCTGGGCGCTCTGAACCCCTCACTGGGGCTGGACGCTCTGAAATCGCCCCTCCTGGGGCTGGACGCTCTGAAGACGCCCCTCCTGGGGCTGGACGCTCTGAAGACGCCCCTCCTGGGGCTGGACGCTCTGAAGACGCCCCTCCTGGGGCTGGACGCTCTGAAGACGCCCCTCCTGGGGCTGGACGCTCTGAAGACGCCCCTCCTGGGGCTGTGGACACGGACTCCTCTGTGACTGTAAATGGCTTGAACATTCTTCTCTGGACACCCAACTTGGGATAAGGTCTTTTAACCACCGGACCCCAGTCATAAATTTGAGTCTCTCTCAGAAGAGTAGCCTTCTTGATACCCCCGTCAGCAGCAGAAGGATCGGATACTGTGGATGACTTATAGTCATGAGCACTATGATACTGAGATTTGTCACTATTACCTGGCTTGCGAAGAATGCAGTCTTTAACAAAATGACCAGAATTTCCACAGTAAAGACAGAGATGTAGCTCCTTACGCCGCTGACGTTCAGCTTCAGAGAGCTTGGGCCGTGGATAGCTCTGATGAAAAACTTTCCCTTGCGCAGAGGAAGAGACTATTAACTGGATGGGACAAAACAGGATCATTAACGTTGGTAGTATTCCTGAGGAGATCAGGCATCACAGAGAGAATACTAGGCAAAAGTTCTTGTAACTGTAGTAACATCTGGTAGAAAATCTGCAGTTGGTCAGGAGTCTTAGAGCAGAAGGTCATAGAATCTCTGGAGGACGAATTCCGCTGCAGACACTGTGCCAATCGATGCTGAGTCGACTCCAGACCTTCCAAGCGTCCTGCAATATTGCTTAGGAGGTCATGCGTCAGACAAACACTTTCGGCCGGGTCCATGTGGCCAGTTCCTACTGTCATGACTAAGGTTTTGTGAACCCGGTGTTAGTGAAGTCTGTGCGGGCGACTGGAGGATTATATGAATACTACCACTGACCTGGTTTGGGACTATTGTGGACTCTGGGTTTCTTCCGGTGACTGGGAAGAGGAACCGCAGCAGAGATGGCCGAATCTAGGTTCTCCTCATGCAGGATTAGGTCGGCAGACAGGAGGCATGCTGAAGGTCTCCTGAAAGACAGAACTAGAAAGGCACTGATGAATCAGTGAAGAATACCAGGTATAATTGTGCTAAAGGGCACGGGGTGCTTGGAGACACTGAGGTGCTTGCGGACACTGAGGTGCTTGCGGACACTGAGGTGCTTGCGGACACTGAGGTGCTTGCGGACACTGAGGTGCGTGGAGGCACTGAGGTGCGTGGAGGCACTGAGGTGCGTGGAGACACTGGGGTGCGTAGGGGTGCTGAGGCACGGAGGTGCTGGAAGCACGGAGATGCTGAGGCACGGAGGTACTGAGGCACGGAGGTGCTGTGGCACGGAGGTGCTGGAAGCACTGAGGTACTGAGGCACTGAGGCACGGAGATGCTGAGGTGCTGGAAGCACGGAGGTACTGAGGCACGGAGGTACTGATGCATGGAGGTACTGATGCACGGAGGTGCTGGAAGCACGGAGGTGCTGGAAGCACGGAGGCACGGAGATGCTGAGGCACTGAGGTGCTGAGGCACGGAGATGCTGAGGCACGGAGATACTGAGGTGCTGGAAGCACGGAGGTGCTGAGGCACTGAGATGCTGAGGCACTGAGGTGCTGAGGCACTGAGGTGCTGAGGCACTGAGGTGCTGAGGTGCTGAGGCACGGAGATGCTGAGGCACGGAGATGCTGGAAGCACGGAGATGCTGGAAGCACGGAGATGCTGGAAGCACGGAGATGCTGGAAGCACGGAGATGCTGAGGCACGAGGTACTGAGCCCTGGAGATCCCAACTACAACAGTAGTAAAACTGAAACACGACAGCTGTGGTTTTCAGTGGAGAACACGGAATTCAGTACTGTGCCTTTAAGACGAAACATTGCAGCTGTACCTTTACATTGAGCCTCAGGGAAATGGTGAAATCAAATGGCAACACACAAATAAACCAAACGGTAACAAGGGAACAGAGTTTCCACAGGAACTTAGGTACAAAGGTTACCTTTAGGGAGCTCAGCTTAAGACCCACACAAGGCTGTATGTGACACAAGGAACTGGCCCAGATTCCAACTCAGCCTCCTGATTTATACTTCCTGGTCCTTGATGATTGGTGGGCAGGATTAGGTGATGTAGAGAGTCTCAGGCTGGCAGAGGATTGGACAACTCTGGGTCAGGTGAAGTCACTGTCATGTGACTACTCTAGAGGAGGCTGTGAAGTGCAGCGAGGCCTAGCAGGCCGAGAGAACACTGAAGCCTGAACTTCAGATTACTGAATTCAGCCTCACACAGGAGATCACCACAGGTGGAGCTAATTAACTATTACCTCTCAGGCAGAGAACTCAGGAAAACTCAGTGCTGACAAGCTGTTTAACTCCGTGAGTGAAAAAGACACAGGATCCAGGACAGATGGCAGGGGTAAGTCACCAAATATAAAACCTACAGTCAGGATTGTGACCGTATCCCCCTCTTCAAGGGTGGACTCCGGACACCCATCTTGAATCTTAGAGGAACTTGAGAAATTCATACAGAAGAATTTAGGACCTTCGTTGATGCAGATTCCAAAGGTTTAGGACTAAATTCTTTAACTACAGCGTTACTGAAAGTCTGTAAGTCATGGAACACAGGATCATTACTCTCAAAGAGCATGTTGGCCCACTCCAAAGCTCTTCCTCTGAATGCCAGGAACAGATATCGAGTAACGTTGGAAGGAGTTACTGCACCTGAAGGATCAGACTCCATCCGAGAGAGAAATTGTTCAACCAGAGCGGCATATTGCAATAAATCTCCATCAAAGTAAATAGGTGGAAAACCATCAGACGAAAGCTTAGAGGATGAAACTGAAGAAAGCTTTGGCTGGACGAGTAGGACTGGATTGGATCCGAGGATACTTGAATTGGCTGGAGCCAAAGGAGACGGACCAGGCTGGTCCTGGAGTATTGCTGGACCGGCTGTAACCGGGACGGACTGACCAGGCGGAACCTGGAGTATTGCTGGACCAGCTGGAACCGGGACGGACTGACCAGGCGGAGCCTGGAGTATTGCTGGACCGTCTGGAACCGGGACGGACTGACCAGGCAGGGCCTGGAGTATTGCTGGACCGGCTGGAACCGGGACGGGCTGAGCCCTTTCTTCACAGGGCTGGGCTGAGGCAAGAGCCCCCACTTCACGGGGCTGGGCTGAGGCAAGAGCCCCCACTTCACGGGGCTGGGCTGAGGCAAGAGCCCCCACTTCACGGGGCTGGGCTGAGGCAAGAGCCCCCACTTCACGGGGCTGGGCTGAGGCAAGAGCCCCCTCTTCACGGGGCTGGGCAGCACTCTGTAGAATCTCTGGCTGGGCAGCACTCTGTAGAATCTCTGGCTGGGCAGCACTCTGTAGAATCTCTGGCTGGGCAGCACTCTGTAGAATCTCTGGCTGGGCAGCACTCTGTAGAATCTCTGGCTGGGCAGCACTCTGTAGAATCTCTGGCTGGGCAGCACTCTGTAGAATCTCTGGCTGGGCAGCACTCTGTAGACTCACTGGCTGGGCAGCACTCTGTAGACTCACTGGCTGGGCAGCACTCTGTAGACTCACTGGCTGGGCAGCACTCTGTAGACTCACTGGCTGGGCAGCACTCTGAAGACTCACTAGCTGGGCAGCACTCTGAAGACTCACTGGCTGGGCAGCACTCTGAAGACTCACTGGCTGGGCAGCACTCTGAAGACTCACTGGGGCTGGGCAGCACTCTGAAGACTCACTGGGGCTGGGCGCTCTGAACCCCTCACTGGGGCTGGACGCTCTGAAATCGCCCCTCCTGGGGCTGGACGCTCTGAAGACGCCCCTCCTGGGGCTGGACGCTCTGAAGACGCCCCTCCTGGGGCTGGACGCTCTGAAGACGCCCCTCCTGGGGCTGGACGCTCTGAAGACGCCCCTCCTGGGGCTGGACGCTCTGAAGACGCCCCTCCTGGGGCTGTGGACACGGACTCCTCTGTGACTGTAAATGGCTTGAACATTCTTCTCTGGACACCCAACTTGGGATAAGGTCTTTTAACCACCGGACCCCAGTCATAAATTTGAGTCTCTCTCAGAAGAGTAGCCTTCTTGATACCCCCGTCAGCAGCAGAAGGATCGGATACTGTGGATGACTTATAGTCATGAGCACTATGATACTGAGATTTGTCACTATTACCTGGCTTGCGAAGAATGCAGTCTTTAACAAAATGACCAGAATTTCCACAGTAAAGACAGAGATGTAGCTCCTTACGCCGCTGACGTTCAGCTTCAGAGAGCTTGGGCCGTGGATAGCTCTGATGAAAAACTTTCCCTTGCGCAGAGGAAGAGACTATTAACTGGATGGGACAAAACAGGATCATTAACGTTGGTAGTATTCCTGAGGAGATCAGGCATCACAGAGAGAATACTAGGCAAAAGTTCTTGTAACTGTAGTAACATCTGGTAGAAAATCTGCAGTTGGTCAGGAGTCTTAGAGCAGAAGGTCATAGAATCTCTGGAGGACGAATTCCGCTGCAGACACTGTGCCAATCGATGCTGAGTCGACTCCAGACCTTCCAAGCGTCCTGCAATATTGCTTAGGAGGTCATGCGTCAGACAAACACTTTCGGCCGGGTCCATGTGGCCAGTTCCTACTGTCATGACTAAGGTTTTGTGAACCCGGTGTTAGTGAAGTCTGTGCGGGCGACTGGAGGATTATATGAATACTACCACTGACCTGGTTTGGGACTATTGTGGACTCTGGGTTTCTTCCGGTGACTGGGAAGAGGAACCGCAGCAGAGATGGCCGAATCTAGGTTCTCCTCATGCAGGATTAGGTCGGCAGACAGGAGGCATGCTGAAGGTCTCCTGAAAGACAGAACTGGAAAGGCACTGATGAATCAGTGAAGAATACCAGGTATAATTGTGCTAAAGGGCACGGGGTGCTTGGAGACACTGAGGTGCTTGCGGACACTGAGGTGCTTGCGGACACTGAGGTGCTTGCGGACACTGAGGTGCTTGCGGACACTGAGGTGCGTGGAGGCACTGAGGTGCGTGGAGACACTGGGGTGCGTAGGGGTGCTGAGGCACGGAGGTGCTGGAAGCACGGAGATGCTGAGGCACGGAGGTACTGAGGCACGGAGGTGCTGTGGCACGGAGGTGCTGGAAGCACGGAGGTACTGAGGCACTGAGGCACGGAGATGCTGAGGTGCTGGAAGCACGGAGGTACTGAGGCACGGAGGTACTGATGCATGGAGGTACTGATGCACGGAGGTGCTGGAAGCACGGAGGTGCTGGAAGCACGGAGGCACGGAGATGCTGAGGCACTGAGGTGCTGAGGCACGGAGATGCTGAGGCACGGAGATGCTGAGGCACGGAGATACTGAGGTGCTGGAAGCACGGAGGTGCTGAGGCACTGAGATGCTGAGGCACTGAGGTGCTGAGGCACTGAGGTGCTGAGGCACTGAGGTGCTGAGGCACGGAGATACTGAGGTGCTGAGGCACGGAGATGCTGAGGCACGGAGATGCTGGAAGCACGGAGATGCTGGAAGCACGGAGATGCTGGAAGCACGGAGATGCTGGAAGCACGGAGATGCTGAGGCACGAGGTACTGAGCCCTGGAGATCCCAACTACAACAGTAGTAAAACTGAAACACGACAGCTGTGGTTTTCAGTGGAGAACACGGAATTCAGTACTGTGCCTTTAAGACGAAACATTGCAGCTGTACCTTTACATTGAGCCTCAGGGAAATGGTGAAATCAAATGGCAACACACAAATAAACCAAACGGTAACAAGGGAACAGAGTTTCCACAGGAACTTAGGTACAAAGGTTACCTTTAGGGAGCTCAGCTTAAGACCCACACAAGGCTGTATGTGACACAAGGAACTGGCCCAGATTCCAACTCAGCCTCCTGATTTATACTTCCTGGTCCTTGATGATTGGTGGGCAGGATTAGGTGATGTAGAGAGTCTCAGGCTGGCAGAGGATTGGACAACTCTGGGTCAGGTGAAGTCACTGTCATGTGACTACTCTAGAGGAGGCTGTGAAGTGCAGCGAGGCCTAGCAGGCCGAGAGAACACTGAAGCCTGAACTTCAGATTACTGAATTCAGCCTCACACAGGAGATCACCACAGGTGGAGCTAATTAACTATTACCTCTCAGGCAGAGAACTCAGGAAAACTCAGTGCTGACAAGCTGTTTAACTCCGTGAGTGAAAAAGACACAGGATCCAGGACAGATGGCAGGGGTAAGTCACCAAATATAAAACCTACAGTCAGGATTGTGACACTGGGGTTTCAAGACGTTCCCCCTCACCGATTGTTCAAATCGGCCTTAGTCAGCAGGGAGAAGGTTTTTATTCAAGCCTCTTCGTGGTCCCGATGCCGGACGGCTCAGTCAGACCAATCTTAAATCTGAAATCCCTCAATTTCTACCTAAAGAAATTCAATTTCAAGATGGAATCTCTCAGGGTAGGGATCTCCAGTCCGGAGGAAGGAGATTTCATGGTTTTGGTAGACATAAGGATGCCTAATTACATGTTCCCGTTTAGCCACTGCATAAAGCTACCTGAGGTTTGCAATTCAGGATTGTCATTACCAATTTCAGACGTTGCCGTTTGGTCTGTCCACGGCTCCGAGGATTTTCACCAGGGTGATGGCGGAAATTATGGTTCTCCTTCGCAAGCAAGGAGTCACAATTATCCCGTACTTGGATGATCTCCTGATAAAGGCGAGATCCAGGGACCAGTTGGTGCAAAACATCTACTCTCCCTGACAGTTCTTCAACAACATGGTTGGCTCCTAAACTTGCCAAAATCGCAGTTGGTCCCAATGACGCGGTTGTTGTATTTGGGAGTCATACTGGACACAGAAGAGGCTTTCTTCCAGTGGAAAGGCTATGGAGATCCAGAGTCTGGTCAAACAAATTCTAAAACCAGCAAGAGTGTTAATCCATCAATGCATTCTGTTGCTGGGGAAGATGGTTGCGGCCTATGAGGCCATTCAGTTTGGCAGGTTCCATGCCAGAGTGTTCCAGTGGGACCTGTTGGACAAGTGGTCCGGACCTCACCTACACATGCACCGGAGGATAATCCTGTCTTCCAAGACCAGAATCTCACTCCATTGGTGGCTGCACAGTTCTCACCTCCTAGAGGGGCGATGGTTCGGGATCCAGGACTGGATCCTAGGGACCACGGATGCAACCCTCCGAGGCTGGGGAGCAGTCACACAGGTGGAAAACATCCAAGGAAGATGGTCAAGTCAGGAAAGTTGTCTCCACATAAATATTCTGGAGTTAAGGGCCATTTAATAACTGCAGACACAGTAAGCACTGGGACGGGTGCCCAGCATCCTCTACGGACTAAGAGAAAAGGATTTACCGGTAGGTATTAAAATCCTATTTTCTCTAACGTCCTAGAGGATGCTGGGGACTCCGTAAGGACCATGGGGATAGACAGGCTCCGCAGGAGACATGAGTACTTTAAGAAAGACTTTAGTTCTGGGTGTACACTGGCTCCTCCCTCTATGCCCCTCCTCCAGACCTCAGTTTGATACTGTGCCCAGTGGAGACTGGGTGCTTTTCAGGAGCTCTCCTGAGCTTTCTGACAGAAAGTATTTTGTTAGGTTTTTAATTTTCAGGGAGCACTGCTGGCAACAGACTCCCTCATCGAGGGACTGAGGGGAGAGAAGCAGCCCTACTCTCCGAGTTGTAAGGTCCTGCTTCTTAGGCTACTGGACACCATTAGCTCCAGAGGGATTGGTACGCAGGATCTCACCATCGCCGTCCGTCCCAGAGCCGCACCTCCGTCCCCCTTGCAGAGCCGGAAGATAGAAGCCGGGTGAGTATGAGAAGAAAAGAAGACTTCAGAGGTGGCAAAAGACTTCATGATCTTCACTGAAGTAACGCACAGCACTGCAGCTGTGCGCCATTGCTCCCATACACCTCACACACTCCAGTCACTGTAAGGGTGCAGGGCGCAGGGGGGGCACCTGGGCAGCAATATAAACCTCTTTTTGGCAAAACTATAACACATATACAGCTGGGCACTGTATATATGTATGAGCCCCCACCAATTTTACAGTTTAAGCGGGACAGAAGCCCGCCGCCAAGGGTGCGGGGCTTCTCCCTCAGCACTCACCAGCGCCATTTTTTCTTCACAGCACCGCTGAGAGGAAGCTCCCCAGACTCTCCCCTGCTTATACCATAGTAGACAAGAGAGTTGAAAAGAGGGGGGGGGGGCACATAATTCGGCGCAAATTACATACAGCAGTACTACTGGGCAAACATTAAGTTACTGTGTATTCCTGGGTTATATAGCGCTGGGGTGTGTGCTGGCATACTCTCTCTCTGTCTCTCCAAAGGGCCTTGTGGGGAAACGGTCTTCAGAAAAAGCATTCCCTGTGTTTGTGGTGTGTCGGTACACGTGTGTCGACATGTCTGAGGAAGAAGGCTATATTAGAGAGGAGCAGGAGCAAATGAATGTGGTGTCTACACCGACAGCTGATTGGATGGATATGTGGAATGTTTTAAATGCTAGTGTAAACTCATTGCACAAAAGATTAGACAAGGCAGAAGCTTTGGGACAGTCAGGGTCTCAACCCATGCCTGATCCTATGTTGCAGGGACTGTCAGGGTCTCATAAGCGCCCACTATCCCAGATTGTTGACACAGATACCGACACGGATTCTGACTCCAGTGTCGATTACGATGATGCAAAGTTACAGCCAAAATTGGCAAAATCCATTCGATATATGATTATGGCAATAAAATATGTTTTGCACATCAGAGAGGAACCCCCTGTCCCTGACAAGAGGGTACATATGTACAAGGGAAAAAAGCCTGAGGTAACCTTTGAGGGGGTCACACGAGCTGAACGAGTTATGTGAAAAAGCTTGGGAATCTCCAGATAAAAGACTGCAGATTTCCAAAAGGATTCTTATGGCGTATCCTTTCCCATCAATGGATAGGTTACGAGGGGAATCCTCCCCTAGGGTGGACAAAGCATTAACACGCTTATCCAAGAAGGTAGCCCTCCCGTCCCAGTATACGGCTACCCTCAAAGAGTCTGCTGACCGCAAACAGGAGATTACCCTGAAGTCCATTTATACACATTCAGGTACCTTACTCAGACCGGCAATTGCGTCGGCCTGGGTGTGTAGTGCTGTAGCGGCATGGACAGTTACCTTATCTGAGGGGATGGATACCATAGATAAGGATACTATTTTATTGACCCTGGGGCATATAAGAGATGCTGTCCTATATATGTGTGTATGCAAACTACAGGTGGTGCTGCAGGGCTCACACCCTTTTACTTGTCTTGTAGAGCAACTCTGGAGCTGTTACTGGGTCCAGCTGCTGCAAGAAATCAGCTTGAATGCTTCAGGGGCTGGGGCATGGCCAACATGAGCCCACACTGATGGGGGGTGGGGGTGTATAAAGCGATTTAGGTGTCATCCAAGCGCAACCCCACAAAGGCCGCCATGCCCTGCGTGACCCTTTTCTCTTTTCATATGCAGACGAGGGTTGCAGCCAACTATGTCCACTGCTTGGATGACATCACCATATGCAAATCCATCTGCTGCAGGCCTTCCCCCAGGAATGCTTGCACTAGTTGTTGCATTTGGTTTGTTGTTTGGGGGTGCTTCAGTATTAGGCAGCCTTCTGCCCTCCCACATTCGTCTGAAAATGTGTTCTCCCTGCAGTTGTTGTCCCCAGATGAGAGTTCCCTTGTGCTGCCTCAGTTGAATCTCCTTAACTTGACAGGGGTGTGCCCGAGCAGCCGCCCTCCACAGCCCTATCCCAACACATACTTATCTTGCATATGAGATCTTTTGATCATAAAGATAGTTCTCAAAGGGTGAGGTTCATCCATTACATTTTAAAGTAGGAAGGTACAAATTACATATTCAAATTACATATATGTGCTGGATTCAAATGTTTTCCCCCCTTCCTTTCTCAATTGTGCCCATCAGCAGCTATTCTAATGTTGCTGCCAATGGGTGTGACACATTAATTTCTTCTGTGGGGTACACTGGACTCCACAAGGATTCACATTGGGGTGTAGAGTAGGATCTTGATCTGAGGCACCAACAGGCTCAAAGCTTTTGACTGTTCCCAAGATGCTCAGCGCCCCCTCCTCTATAACCTCGCTTCCATGAACAGGGAGCTCAGTTTGTAGTTGATGCCTTCAGTAGCAGGCCACTTAACAGGGGGCTGCCTCAGGCAGCCTATTCTTAGCTATTAATTTTGGCAAGAAAAGAAGAACTTTTTTCATAAGAATCTACAAGGGCTGCAGCAGGCTAGGTCTAATAGACTTCTTTACTGCAGCTCCATCACTCCCAGTGGCGCAGTATACTCCCGTGCCCCGGTTGCTGGGTCACTGCAGCGGAGGCTCCGGTTTCTTCCTAAGGTCAGTCGGACACTGATTACTGGGCAGCCGCTCCACTAGCCACCAGGGACAGTTAAGGAGCACAGCTCTGGGGTTTTTTCTCCTATATTAACCCCATTTTGTACTACCCGCATTGCATTGTGATAGGTAATGGGGCCTGATTCAGGTTGGATCGCAATCCAACTGCAAAAACTGCTAAGAGCATACGCATCCGCCTGCATTTTCTGCGGCACCCCGCAGATAATGCGATCGCCTCTGCATCGGTGAAGGGGGGGGGGGGGAGGGGGGTCAACAACACTCCATTTCCAAGTCGGAGATGGAGCGGTGCGGGGGCACGGTTTCAAAATGGGGTCGGCAACGGAGAAACAGGAGGTGTGGTCAGAGCAGCTGCATGACATCACATGGGCCGGACTCTGCCAGTGGAGCCCCAGCGTCATGAGGTAGATTTTGTAGAGGCCGGGGAGGACTTCTGTTCCTGGGAACTAGCTGTGTTGTGCAGCTTTATTCCTCTGCCCCTACCTCTGGCAAGAAAGGACGCACCTCGCACTTTCTTGTTTCTTTGTGACCGAAAGGACTGCATTTGATAATGCAGAGCTTTCTTATGCTGTGAGGGAACATAAGGTAAAAATTTGATTTTCCAACTGTAGCTGTGCGTGTTAATGCTTTGTCCATCCTAGGGGAGGATTTCCATCGTAACCTATCCATTGATGGAAAAGGATACGCCATAAGAATCCTTTTGGAAATCTGCAGTCTTTTATCTGGAGATTCCCAAGCTTTTTCACATAACTCGTTCAGCTCGTGTGACCCCCTCAAAGGTTACCTCAGGCTTCTTTCCCTTGTACATATGTACCCTCTTGTCAGGGACAGGGGGTTCCTCTGATGTGCAAAACATCTTTTATTGCCATAATCATATATCGAATGGATTTTGCCAATTTTGGCTGTAACTTTGCATCATCGTAATCGACACTGGAGTCAGAATCCATGTCGGTATCTGTGTCAACAATCTGGGATAGTGGGCGCTTATGAGACCCTGACAGTCCCTGCAACATAGGATCAGGCATGGGTTGAGACCCTGACTGTCCCAAAGCTTCAGCCTTGTCTAATCTTTTGTACAATGAGTTTACACTAGCATTTAAAGCATTCCACATATCCATCCAATCAGGTGTCAGCGAGGACACCACATTCATTTGCTCCCAATCCTCTCTAATATAGCCTTCTTCCTCAGACATGTCGACACACGTGTACCGACACACCACACACACAGGGAATGCTTTTTCTGGAGACAGTTTCCCCACAAGGTCCTTTGGAGAGACAGAGAGAGAGTATGCCAGCACACACCCCAGCGCTATATAACCCAGGAATAACACAGTATCTTAATGTTTGTCCAGTAGCGCTGCTGTATGTAATTTGCGCCGAATTTTGTGCCCCCCCCCTCTTTTCAACCATCTTCTCTACCGTGGTATAAGCAGGGGAGAGTCCGGGGAGCTTCCTCTCAGCGGTGCTGTGGAGAAAAAATGGCGCTGGTGAGTGCTGAGGGAGAAGCCCTGCCCCCTCGGCGGCGGGCTTCTGTCCCGCTTAAACTGTAAAATTGGCGGGGGCTCATACATATATACAGTGCCCAGCTGTATATATGTTATATTTTTGCCAAAAAGAGGTTTATATTGCTGCCCAGGGTGCCCCCCCTGCGCCCTGCACCCTTACAGTGACCGGAGTATGTGAGGTGTATGGGAGCAATGGCGCACAGCTGCAGTGCTGTGCGTTACCTCAGTGAAGATCATGAACTCTGCGGAGCCCGTCTATCCCCATGGTCCTTACGGAGTCCCCAGCATCCTCTAGGACGTTAGAGAAACTAGGATTTTAATACCTACCGGTAAATCCTTTTCTCTTAGTCTGTAGAGGATGCTGGGCACCCGTCCCAGTGTGTACTGTGTCTGCAGTTATTAAATGGCCCTTAACTCCAGAACATTTATGTGGAGACAACTTTCCTGACTTGACCATCTTCCTTGGACGTTTTCCCCCTGTGTGACTGCTCCCCAGCCTCGGAGGGTTGCATCTGTGGTCCCTAGGATCCAGTGCTGGATCCCGAACCATCGCCCCTCTAGGAGGTGAGAACTGTGCAGCCACCAATGGAGTGAGATTCTGGTCTTGGAAGACAGGATTATCCTCCGGTGCATGTGTAGGTGGGATCCGGACCACTTGTCCAACAGGTCCCACTGGAACACTCTGGCATGGAACCTGCCAAACTGAATGGCCTCGTAGGCCACAACCATCTTCCCCAGCAACCGAATGCATTGATGGATTAACACTCTTGCTGGTTTCAGAATTTGTTTGACCAGACTCTGGATCTCCATAGCCTTTCCCCTGGAAGAAAACCTCTTCTGTGTCCAGCATGACTCCCAAAAACAACCACCGCGTCATTGGGACCAACTGAGATTTTGGCAAGTGTAGGAGCCAACCATGTTCTTGAAGAACTGTCAGGGAGAGTGCAATGTTTTGCACCAACTGGTCCCTGGATCTCGCCTTTATCAGGAGATCATCCAAGTACGGGATAATTGTGACTCCTTGCTTGCGAAGGAGAACCATCATTTCCGCCATCACCCTGGTAAAAATCCTCGGAGCCGTGGACAGACCAAACGGCAATGTCTGAAATTGGTAATGACAATCCTGAATTGCAAACCTTAGGTAGCTTGATGCAGTGGCTAAACGGGAACATGTAAGTAGGCATCCTTTATGTCTACCAAAACCATGAAATCTCTTTCCTCCGGACTGGAGATCACTACCCTGAGAGATTCCATCTTGAAATTGAATTTCTTTAGGAAGAAATTGAGGGATTTCAGATTTTAGATTGGTCTGACTGAGCCGTCCGGCTTCGGGACCACGAAGAGGCTTGAATAAAAACCTTCTCCCTGCTGACTAAGGCCAATTTGAACAATCGGTGAGGGGGAACGTCTTGAAAACCCAGTTTGTACCCTTGGGACACTATTTGTAAAACCCACG
This sequence comes from Pseudophryne corroboree, assembly GCF_028390025.1. Classification (NCBI taxonomy): domain Eukaryota; kingdom Metazoa; phylum Chordata; class Amphibia; order Anura; family Myobatrachidae; genus Pseudophryne; species Pseudophryne corroboree. Next base: position 171,132,296 of record NC_086451.1, read on the forward strand.
AGTCCAGGTCCGAATGAATCCAGAACTGACTGAAGAGTTTTAGACGTGCCCCCACTGGTGTGGGCTCCTGCAAGAAAGCCCCAGCGTCATGCAGTGGATTTGGCAGAAGCAGAGGACAATCTCTGCTCCTGCGATCTTGAAGAGGCTACAGACCTCTTCCTTCTCCTTCCTCTACCTGCAGAGAAAGGGGAATCTTAACTTCTTGCATATCTATTGGGCCAAAATGACTGCGTTAGATAATGATGCATCTTCATCCGTTGAGAGGGAACAGGGCAAGAAGGTTGACTTACCTGCGGGAGCTGCCGAGATCAAATTAACTAGGCCGTCGCCAAACAAGGCTTCACCTTCATAGGGAAGAGACTCCCTTTCTTCTTGGAGTCAGCATCAGCATTCCCTTGGTGAATCCACAATGCCCTCCTATCCGAGACTGCCATGAAATTGGCCCGTGAACTCAAGAGTCCTATATCCCTTGCAGTCGTAAGTATGCTGCAGTGTCAACAGGCCAACTAAACCCTCCCCCCTCCTTTACCCCATCACTTTGTCCAGTCCCTGTGGTCCATACTGTATTGCCATTATTATGCATGTTGCTGTGCTGGCCCTTTTCTGAATGTCCCTGCCACCGCCACCGAAGAGCTGGATAGCCCAGTATGAAAACCACCTGCCGGCCTCACTGACGGTCCGAGTCAAAGGCTCCATTTTTTTTTTAAAGATCCCTCTGCCAAGTTAAGGGGGGCTTAAGGGGGCCCCAGAGATATCAGTGTACTGGGGCCCAAGATTTCTGTTGCTGGCCCTGACCCTCAGGGGCGTATCTACCCCTTGGCCAGGATGTCACTTGCCAGGAGCACCATCCAGGTTTCAGTTGGGGGATTAGAGTTCATACAGTAATTAAATGTTTTCATATTGAGAACTACATCTCCCAGCATATACAGTGTGCTGGGGATGCTAACAAGCTTTATTTAAAAGTTTAAAAAACATTGCTTTTATAATTGCAATGGTTAAAAAGGGAGAGCTATAAATCAATTTATCAGTGAATGATCGCAGTTTGAGCCGTTACATTTTACTGAACCACCTATCCCTCCACACTCACTACCTGTCCTCAGGATACATTTACCATCCTGGCAGACGGTATACCGGCGGTCATTTGACCGATGTTGGAATCCTGACACCGCTTGGGAGACTGGTGCCGGCACACAGACAGCCAACATCCCGAAGGTGAGTATTGGAGGGAGGGTTAGGAGTCGGACCAGGGGAGGTGGTGTAAGGGAAGGCACTAGGAGGGGGGGGGGGGGGTAGCCCTAGCTGCCACCCCCTGAGGGTTAGCCCTATCCGCCACCCCCCCAGAGGGCTAGTATTAGGATTGGGGATCATGTGACCTCTGGAATCCCGAGCGCCGGATGCCATACCCAACCCCCTTTACTTTTTCAGGCATTTCTATCACTCCTCTCTCTATGGTGTTCCAATTGCCCACTTTCCCTTGTGCTTTACTCTCTCTCTCTCTCCTTTGTTTAGAGCATCAGTTTCTGTAGTCCACTTATACCCTTATTTTTTCCAGTGTTTCACTAACTCTCTGATGTAATGAGGATGTATGGTCTAGAGGGATCAGTAATGCATTGTACTGTATAGAGGCGTCAGGGATGTAGCGTAGGGAATAGAGGCGTCAGGGATGTGGCGTAGGGAATAGAGGCGTCAGGGATGTGGCGTAGGGAATAGAGGCGTCAGGGATGTGGCGTAGGGAATAGAGGCGTCAGGGATGTGGCGTAGGGAATAGAGGCGTCAGGGATGTGGCGTAGGGAATAGAGGCGTCAGGGATGTGGCGTAGGGAATAGAGGCGTCAGGGATCTGGCGTAGGGAATAGAGGCGTCAGGGATGTGGCGTAGGGAATAGAGGCGTCAGGGATGTGGCGTAGGGAATAGAGGTGTCAGGGATGTAGCGTAGGGAATATAGGCATCAGGGATGTACTAGCAGGTATATAGAGGTCAGTGTACTGTAAAGAGGGGTCAGTAATGCAGTGATGGTTATAGAAAGGTCAGTGATGTAGTGTAGGGTATAGAGGGGTCAGTTATGTAGTGTGGGGTAAAGAGGGGTTAGTAAAGATACTAAGCTGAAGTACTTAGAACACTTCTTGAATTAAGACACAACCTGCAAGAAAAAGTATGCAATATGGGTGAAAAGGCAAATGTCAGAGGTCTGATACAAGTGACCAGCTCCATACCTTGCACCACATAGCGTTATGTTAAACTGGGATTAGTGCTGAGCGGATTCGGTTTTACTCGGTTTTACTCGGTTCTCAAAACCAAATCTTATTGGCTATCCAAAACACGTGACATCAGTGAGCCAATAAGATTCGGTTTTGAGAACCGAGTAAAACCGAGTAAAACCGAATCCGCTCATCACTAACTGGGATATGTTCTTTTTTGGTGTGTGTGGGTGTGTGTGGGTGCCAAAGGCTGCCTGCCTTATTGCTCCTCCCCCATCCGGCTCCCAAGCACCTCTGCTGCCCAGTGATCCAGGAGCCTGCTGCTAGGAAGAAGTGGCCGAGCTTCAGCAAGAGAGTCTGGAAACTGGCGGAGGAAGTCATGATAACCAGATAATGGGGAGTGGAGAGCCAGTTCCAAGGTAATACTTTATACAGCTGGTTGAGATCCTGGTCGGTGGATATGGATTCCAAGAAAACCCTGGAGGTGCTTCCTTTCAAGGGAGACACTCTTTGGAGAAGACCTCAATAAGATTGTAGCTGATCTGGCTACTGCTAAAACAACTTGCCTACCTAGTATGACTCCTACCACGCAGAAGGCTAAAAGTACTTTTCCTTGGCCCTTTCATCCTCCAGGTAAAGCGTACCCATGGTCAGGCATACCCAAAGCAAGCTCATGCTTCCAGACCTGCCAAGCCCAGACTGAAGCAAGCCTGGGCTGCCGGTCAGCCTGCTTCCAAAACGGACAAGCCTGCCGCATGACGGGGCGGGCCTCCCTCTGGGGGATCCCAGGGTGGGGGGCCCGACTTCTAGGTTTGGCATAGACAGGTATAATTCTAAGATAGAGAATTCTATTTGGAGCTCACCTTGTACTTTGTGAAGAAATAATCAGCATTGTGGCTGAGCAGATACATGTAGTGTGTGGCTGCAAACTGCATGGATCTGCTGCGTTGCAATGCTGATACTTTTTTTTTTCAAAGTACCAATAGCTTCATATAATGTTCACAATTTTTATGCAGGATCAAATAGCTCAATGGGTAGGGTGTTTGATTAGAATTCAACAGGTTATAGGTTTGAATCCTGGGTATTGTAGTTTGAGATGTGTTATTTAATAAAGCATGTTATTCTGACTGCCGGCATCCTATCACCTGGGATATCATACTAAATAAATGGAGTTGATCAATTTTTTTTTTTTTTATTAAACTAGGGACAATTTCCAGATACTTTTATTTATAACTGAGATTGCCCCCTGGAACTTCACATCAGTTGACAACTATGCATGAGTGGGCAGTGCTTGCCCTGGATCTGCCCACCCATTTGTGTGCCATCATAAAAGAAAGCATAACTGACAGTTATCCTGGGCGTACACTACACAATTATCTGTCAGGCTATCTATCCAGTCTGGATGGATGGAATAAAAATCTGGTAATGTATAGGAGCAAATGTCGATTAACCATTTGCTCCCAAACACTAGAAAAGTGGTCAAAAATGGTCATTACACAAATTGGTTAAACCCAAAATTTAACCAATTTGTTTAGGGGACCATTTTTGTCCATTTTCTAGTGTTTGAGAGTAAATCGTTGATGGTCATTTGCTCACATAGATAACCGGATTTCTATTCCAATCAGCCAGTGTTGGAGAGATGGTCTGCCAGATTACATAATGCATACCAGAGCCATAACTAGACTTTTTAGTGCCCTGTGACAGAGAATTATATGCCCCCCACCCCCCACTATTTTTGCAATATGGACAAAAGGCGCATGCCTCGTGGGGAAGGGGCATAACGAGATTGGTCTCAGAGAAAGCACATGAGATATGAAGATATATCTAGTATACTTGACACTCAATGGTTTGTGGTATTGCCGGGGGGCCCTCCTTAAATGCATATACAGTCACACATGGCTTGCTTGTGCAAATGGCATATCAGCAGTCAGCACTAACTGGTGACATGCCATTTGTACAAGTAAGCCATGTGTGACTAATATATAAACACACTTTATTAAATAACACCTCAAACTACCATACCCAGGATTCAAACCTATAACCTGTTGAATTCTAATCAAACACCCTACCCATTGAGCTACTTGATCCTGCATAAAAATTGTGAACATTATATGAAGCTATTGGTACTTTGCAAAAAAATATTATTAACATTGCAACTCAGCAGATCAATGCAGTGTGCAGCCACACACTCCATATATCTGCTCAGCCACAATGCTGATTATTTCTTCACAAAGTACAAGGTGAGCTCCAAATAGAATTCTCTAGCTTAGATTATACCTTTCTATGCAAGGGTAAATAGCTCAATTGTTTGACTGCAATGCCACAGGAAATGGTTTGGATCCAAGACAGTGTGACTGAATAATAAAGAAACCTTAAGATGAGTTCATGAATGTTGTAAAAGTATTAGTGAGAGAAGGGGTCAGGAGCATGCTAGGCTGCAAAAAATAAGGTAGGCTGCAAGTGAAAGTAATGATCTCCTATATATTTTCCCAGATCTGTCACTCTGTGTGGCTAACTCTGGGGGAAGTCACATCAATGGGCGGAGACGGCATCTGCAGGACGATACACCAGTGCCAGCAGCAGACCGTAACAAAGTGACAGATTAGGGAGAATATATAGGAGGTAGGGAGGTGGCCATGGTACATGGCTGACCAAGGGACACTAGCTCATGTACCCCTTTACCACTGAGGCTAGCCACCAAGGATGGACCTGTCACCAGTGCACATGCAATAACCTCTTCTGCTGCCCTCTTTGCAACTCAGATTGCCCAGTGCTCCCCTTCGCTAACAGTCCACAAAGTTTCCCCATCTCACGATCTGCCTCCTCACCGCCACTTTCATCTCTACAGCACACGCGCATATCATACAAGATCCCATCATGCGTACGTAGGTCTGAAATGCCAGAGGGAGGTTGGGGGGAGATTGGCATGCGCCAGCAACACCACACAGCTCACTGTGACCACAGTGGAGAGGCGCTGCAACAGGACAATACACCAACCTCGGAGCAAGGAACTGCGTCGGTCAGGAGGAGAACTATTTCAATAGCATAAAAAGGTTAGTGCGTCCCACCCTATGGACACCAGACTCATCAAGTCACTGTTGCCAGAGTCTCATACAATGACTCTGAACCTCTAAGCACACTATTTGACTGTCCACACCCTGCTGTGCCTATTACCCATCTCCTCCACCACCCTCAACACTGACCCACACATCATTCACCCACAAAGATACAATAAAGGTAGTTTGGATAAATTAGCTAAATGAAATGGATTTAACCAATTTATCTAAATGACCATTTTTGGATGTTTTCCAGTGTTTGTGAGCAAATGGTCAATTGTCATTTGCTGCCACATATTAGCATAATTTTGTTTCAACTAGAAAAAAAAAAATTGGACAGATAATCTAAGTGTGGATCCAGTTTAAAGGTCCGTATTCACGGCCCGATTTTGGGGAGATGTGTGCTGAGCGAACTGCTCAGCACACATCTCTCCCCCCGCTCAGCACAGCGTGATGTGTGCTGAGCGTACGGGGGGTGGGGGGGCGCTCATTTCACCCCCTGTGTAGGGCATTCTGTGTGTATCCAGCTTAACAGGTGAGCATCATACAACTACTGACTTGCGAGTAACTATACAGCAGCTCCATACCTTGTGACTTGAAGAAACACCAGTTAACCCCGGGAATGCTGCAGTCAAAGCAACAATTCCTCTTCTTACATTCCGCTGCACTTATTGTGGGGTAGCCGCAATCCCTTCTGCTGTACGGTTCCACATTACATTGTTTCTTGTCACTTCCTGTTGATGCAGTAAGGAAACATCCAGGAATTACAGCAGCTTAGTTTTTTTTTTTTTTTTTAACTGGTGCAATTTAGCTAAAACAGCTAACAGGAAATTTCCACTTAAATGGTATTTTCTAATCTTATCTGACCATGACTAAGAATAAAGGATACACAAGATAAACTCTTATAGCTATGGACCTTATCCATGTTTAAGCTCCATCAAATCTGTAATCAATAGCACTACATGCTCCCACTCTACCACTGTACTGTATACTCTACCTGTGTTTTTAAGGTAAAAACACCATTTAACCCCAGTGACACTTGAATTAAAGCAGCAGCCTCTATAATAGCATTCTTTAGCATTAATCCCAGGAAATCTGCAATCTTCACGCTCTTTGATAGCCACGCTACATTGCTGTTTACTTGGATGGAGCAGAGAGCACAACATCAGGACATAGGAAATATTACAATGCATGATAAGAAAGGTGTGAGCTCTACAGCAAGGCCTCTAACCCTTTGCCAGTGCCAAATACATAGGGCTTAACTCAGATCTGATCACAGCAGCAAATTTATTAGCTAAAACCATGTACACTGCAGGGGGGGGGGGGGGGTGTATAATATGTGCAGAGAGAGTTAGATTTTGGTGCGGTGTGTTCAAACTGAAATCTAAATTGCAGTGTAAAAACAAAACAGCCAGTATTTACCCTGCACACAAACAATATAACCCACCTAAATCTCTCTGCAAATGTTATATCTGCCCCCCCCCCCCCCCATCCCTGCAGTGCACATGGTTTTGCCCACTAGCTAACAAATTTGCTGCATCTGGGAATTACAGCATCTTAATATTTCTTTTTACAGAGGGTTCAGCAAATTAAATTATTTAGTGAAATACTGTAATCATAACAGTTACAGGGATATTGTAGGTAGATTTATTGTCAGTGGATAAATGTAAAAATTAAACCCTTAGGCATCGTTCCCAAATGCTGTCATTGCAATCCAGATTTTAAGGATATCATGCTTGAGCACAGGTGACTTAATTAGAACTTCGGTCAATGTGAATTAACCATTGGACTCAACCATGGTTATCCTTAAAACCCAGGGGTCTATTTAAGATCGATCTTAATCGATGTTGGGCTTCCAGGTTGAAAAAAAAACACACATTTACTAACATTTTAAAATTTATATAAAAAATCATCTGTTCGTAAATGCAGTGCACATGGTTTTGCCCAACTGCTAACAAAAATCCTGCTGCGATCAACTCAGAATTACCCCCCATGGCCCTCATTCCGAGTTGTTCGCTCGCAAGCTGCTTTTAGCAGCATTGCACACGCTAAGCCGCCGCCTACTGGGAGTGAATCTTAGCATCTTAAAATTGCGAACGAAAGATTTGCAATATTGCGATAAGACATCTCTGTGCAGTTTCTGAGTAGCTCGAGACTTACTCTGCCAGTGCGATCAGTTCAGTGCTTGTCGTTCCTGGTTTGACGTCACAAACACACCCAGCGTTCGCCCAGACACTCCTCCGTTTCTCCAGCCATTACCGCGTTTTTTCCAGAAACGGTAGCATTTTTTCCCACACGCCCCTAAAACGGTCTGTTTCCGCCCAGAAACACCCACTTCCTGTCAATCACATTACGTTTACCAGAACGATGAAAAAACCGTGAGTAATATTCCTAACTGCATAGCAAATTTACTTGGCGCAGTCGCAGTGCGAACATTGCACATGCGCATTAAGCGGAAAATCGCTGCGATGCGAAGAAAATTACCGAGCGAACAACTCGGAATGACCACCTATGTGCACTGCAGGGAAGGCAGATTTAACATGTGCAGAGAGAGTTAGATTTGGGTGTGGTGTGTTCAATCTGCAATCTAATTTGCAGTGTAAAAATAAAGCAGTCAGTATTTACCCTGCACAGAAACAAAATAACTCACCCAAATCTAACTCTTTCTGCACATGTTATATCTGCCTCCCCTGCAGTACACATGGTTTTGCCCAACTGCAAACAAAATTCCTGCTGTGATCAACTTGGAATTACCCCCATCGAATTACCCCCATTTTCACACTGCTCGTGTATATAAGACATAGTTTGGATCGTAATACGCGTTACAACCGCAAAAACTATGAAGAGGATGGGGGCATATACGCAGGGTCCATCCTGTGCGTGTGCCTACATTTTCTCCGGGTGCCCCGCAGAAAATGCGAATGCCTCTGCCTGTCAATCAGTAGAGGGCGTACCTTCGCAGGTATATCGCGATCATGAGCCATGTCTCCCATTTTTGTCATTATAGGTGCTCTGTGAGCTGCTGGCCATGCCCCAGCCCCTCTGTCTCCCGTGAATAGACATTGAGGCTTATTCAGACCAGATCGCTTCAATTTATTTTCACCCAGCGGGCAATCAGGTCTGCACTGCACATGCGTATGCGCCACAATGCGTAAGTGCGACGGTCCGGAGATCACAAGAAGATTGACAAGAAGAGGGTGTTTGTGTGGGTGGCAACTGAATGTTTCTAGGGAGTGTCCGGAAAAACACTGGAGGGACCCGGCGTTTTGTGGGAGGATTTGTGACGTCACCTCAATGGCTGAGTAAGTGCTGAGCTGTGCAGCTCTTGTGCACATGTGATCACACACCTGCACAGCAAATTTTCCCTTCCGCTGTAGGCGGCAACTACCTGATTACAGGGATGCAAAAAACACACCCTAGCGATCAGGTCTGAATTACCCACAATGTGCATATTTGCAGAGCAACAAGCTACAGGGAGCCTTCCACCCCCCCCCCCCCTTCCCCATGACTATGGGACACTGCGGCCCCCACAGGGGGGGGGGTTGTTTGGGTTAGCTGGACATTCCCAAAAAAAGTGACTGTCCTGCAAAAATTGGTATAGTTGGGAGGTATGTTCAAATACATTTATTGTTTTGCATGCAGGGTAAATACTGGCTTCTTTGACATTTAGCCACAAATGCTGCACAGCTGAATTACAGTATTACACTGCAATTAACAGTTATGCTAGGACATTCCCCCTCCCAAATCTACCTCTCTCTGCATGTTACATCTGTCCCACAGTGGCGTGCGGTGAGGTCAGTGGCTAGTGAGGCACTACAGCCATAATTTCCGCCGAATCCTGCCGATGACCCTTAGCCAATGCCCGCTACTGCCTCTGAGCCGATACCCGCTGCCACCGCCAATGGCTTACAAACTCTCCCACAATCAACTGACCCAGCCCTCCACCACTAATTTCTATCTCAGTCCGATGCCGCCAATGCCCGCTGCCTGCCTGCTCATTGTTCTTGTTATATATTATACATTTTTAAAGAAAAAAAATGAGTGTTTGGGACTGGGAAGGGTGAGGGAGGAGGACATGAATGCAATTTTGTTGTCCAGGGCTTCCATTAACTTAAAGGAGAAGGGTCTGAATGGGTTAAAAAAAAATGCGTGAGGTCCCCCCTCCTTAGTATAACCAGCCTCGGGCTCTTTGAGCCGGTCCTGGTTATTTAAATACTGGGGGAAAAATTGGACAGGGGTTCCTCGTATTTAGACAACCAGCACCGGGCTCTTAGAACGGTCCAGGTTCCAAAAATACGTGGGACAAAAGATGTAGGGGTCCCCCATATTTTTAAAACCAGCACCGGGCTCCACTAGCCAGAGAGATAATGCCACAGCCGGGGGACACTTTTATGTAGGTCCCTGCGGCCCTGGCATTACCCCTCCAACTAGTCACCCCTGGCTGGGGTTCCCTGGAGGAGTGGGGACCCCTTAAATCAAGAGGTTCCTCCCCTCGAGGCACCCAAGGGCCAGAGGTGAAGCCCGAGGCTGTCCCCAGCACCCCTGGGTGGTGGGTGCCGGGCTGATAGCCATGTGTGTAAAAAAAGAATATTGTTTTTTTTGTTGTGGAACTACAAGGCCCAGCAAGCCTCCCCCGCTTGCTGGTACTTGGAGAACCTCAAGTACCAGCAGGCGGGGAAATAACGGGCTTGCTGGTACCTGTAGTTCTACAACAACAAAAAATACCCAAATAAAAACACAAACACACACAGCGTGACAGTAAAATTATTGAGACAGGCTGTAGCATGTGGGTGCATGTAACCCTATAAAAGTGATGGATTGGGTGACTATTACAATACCCACTGTTGCTGTCTGAAAAATTATGGATTTATAGATTGCTCTGCCGAGACATGTTTTTTTCTAAAATGCACCACAGGTATGGATGGATAGTATACTTGACGACACAGAGGTAGGTAGAGCAGTGGCCTACTGTACCGTACTGCTATATATTATATTATTTATTATTATTATTATCCTTTATTTATATGGCGCCACAAGGGTTCCGCAGTGCCCAATTACAGAGTACATAAACAAATAATCAAACAGGAAAACAGCAACTTACAGTTGACAACAATATAGGACAAGTACAGGGTAAATAAACATAGCTACATCAGCAGATGACACTGGAATAAGTATCAGGTGGCAGAAGACTGCTGGATTTGGTGCAGCTAAAGATTATTAAAGTAAGAAAAGAGTAAGCACATGAGGGAAGAGGGCCCTGCTCGTGAGAGCTTACATTCTAAAAGGGAGGGGTAGACAGACAGGGGTGAGACAGATGGGGTACATAGAGAGCGTGGAACAGAGGTTTAGGATGAGATTTGGCTGGGTTTGGTGAAGAAGTGGGTCTTGAGAGCCCGTTTGAAGTTTTGTAGAGAGGTGGAGAGTCTGAGGGGGAGAGGTAGGGAATTCCAGAGAAGTGGTGCAGCACGTGAAAAATCTTGGAGGTAGGAGTGGGAGGAAGTAATCCGTAGGCAGGAGTCTGTGTGCATTAGCAGAGCGAAGAGGACGGGTGGGAGTGTAAAGCGAGATAAGATCAGAGATGTAGATGGGAGAGGAGTGGGTGAGGGCTTTGTAAGCAAGTGTGAGAAGCTTGAAATGGATTCTGAAAGGGAAGGGGAGCCAGTGAAGGACTAGTAAGAGAGGAGAGGTGGACGTAGTGCGTTTGGTGAGGAAAATGAGCCGGGAAGCAGCATTGAGGATAGATTGGAGTGGAGAGAGGTATTTGTCAGGAATGCCAGTCAGGAAGAGATTACAGCAGTCCAGTCTGGAGATGACCAGTGAGTGGATAAGAGTCTTAGTAGCATCCTGGGTCAGAAAGGGTCTGATCCTGGAAATATTTTTTAGATGAAAACGGCAGGTTTGTGAGAGGTGCTGAATGTGTGGTTTGAAGGAGAGGGAGGAGTCAAGGATTACTCCAAGACAGCGCACTTGGGGGGTAGAGGAGATAGTAGTGCCATCAATAGATAATGAGATTGTAGGAGGTGAGGTTATGCGGGAGGGAGGGAAGATGATCAGCTCGGTCTTAGACATGTTAAGTTTAAGAAAGAGCTGGGACATCCAGGAAGAGATAGCAGAGAGACAGTTGGAGATACGAGTGAGGAGAGTAGGGGAGAGGTCTGGAGAGGAAAGATAGATTTGAGTGTCATCAGCATAGAGATGATATTGGAAACCAAAAGAACTAATGAGCTTACTTAGTGAGGACGTATAGAGAGAGAAGAGAAGAGGACCAAGGACAGAACCTTGGGGTACCCCTACAGTTAGTGGAAGTGAGGGGGAGGTGGAGTCATGAGAGGAGACAGAGAATGAACGGTCAGAAAGGTAGGACGACAACCAAGAGAGGGCTGTGTTACGCAGACCAATGGAGTGAAGGATTTGCAGTAGGAGAGGATGGTCCACAGTGTCAAAAGCAGCAGAGAGATCAAGTAGAATAAGTAGAGAGTAGTGTCCCTTAGATTTAGCAGCATGGAGGTCATTGCATACTTTTGTAAGGGCAGTTTCAGTGGAGTGGAGAGGACGGAAGCCAGACTGGAATGGGTCAAGCAGTGAGTGTGAGGAAAGAAAGGAAGTAAGGCGGTTGTAGACAATACGCTCAAGGAGTTTGGAGGCAAAAGGGAGGAGAGAGATGGGTCGGTAGTTGGAGAGAGTGTTTGGATCAAGGGTAGGTTTTTTAAGAATAGGAGAGATGAGAGCGTGCTTGAAGGCAGAGGGGACAGTGTCTGATGAGAGGGAGAGATTGAGAAGGTGGGAAAGATGGGAAAAAGCAGAAGAAGAGAGGTGGCAAAGGAGGCGGGAGGGGATTGGGTCAAGTGGGGAGGTGGTGAGGGGACAGGAACGAATGAGGGCCATGACTTCCTCTCCAGATGCATGGGAGAAAGATGACAGAGTTGGTGCGAGGGATGGGGAGGGTTGGTAAGGGTTGGGAGAAGGCTGGTTACTGATAGTCTGGTGTGATGTGATGTCCTGACGTATGGAGTCAATTTTGGATGTGAAGTAAGTGGCAAAGTCAAGAGCAGAGAGTGAGGAAGGGAGACGAGGTGGAGGTGGGCAGAGGAGTGAGTTGAGAGTGGCAAAGAGGCGCCGGGGGTTGGAAGACTGGGAGGAGATGAGGTTCTTGAAGTATGACTGTTTAGCAAGAGAAAGGGCAGCACTGAAGGATGAGAGCATAAGTTTGAAATGGAGGAAGTCTGCCTTAGAGCGTGATTTCCTCCAGTGTCGCTCAGCCGTACGTGAGCATTTTTGCAGATATCTGGTGCATTTGGTGTGCCAGGGTTGAGGTGTTAATTTGTGAGGGTGAATAGTGGTTGGTGGAGCAACAGAGTCAAGAGCAGAAGTAAGGGAAGCATTGTATGTGGAAGTGGCTTGTTCAGGGCATGAGAGAGAGAGAGAATAGGAGAGAGAAGTGAGTCAAACAGGGAGGAAAGGAATGTGGTGTCAATAGCTTCAATGTTACGCTTAGTGATGGTAGCCTTAGGAGGTAGAGATGGGGAAGTCGAGAGAGATAGGTTGAAGGAGAGCAGGTGGTGGTCAGAGAGGGGAAATGGGGAGTTGGAAAAATCAGAAATATCACAGCGGTGAGTGAAGACCAGATCCAGTGAGCTCCCATTCACATGGGAGGGTGAGGAGGTCCACTGGGAGAGACCAAGTGAAGAGGTGAGGTTAAGGAGTTTAGAGGCAGGGGATTGTGTGGGGATGTCAATAGGGATGTTGAAATCGCCTAGGATAATGGTGGGAATGTCAGAAGAGAGGAAGTGAGGAAGCCAGGAAGCAAAGTTGTCGATTAATTTGGAAGCAGTGCCAGGGGGGCGGTAAATGACAGCTACTCTAAGATGGACTGGTTGGAAGAGGCATATGGCGTGGACCTCAAATGTAGAGAATATAAGGGATGGTTCTGGTGGTATGAGTTGGTAGGAGTAACTAGAAGGTAAAAGGACCCCAACACCACCCCCATGGCGACCCCCAGGTCGGGGTGTGTGTGTGAATGTAAGGCCCCCAGCAGAGAGAGCAGCAGCAGAAGTAGTGTCAGAGGGCGTAATCCAAGTTTCAGTAATGGCTAGTAGGTGTAGGGAGTTGGAAATGAAAAGGTCATGAGTGGGGACCAGTTTGTTATAAACAGATCTGGCATTCCAGAGAGCACAGGATAGGGGGTATGAGTTTGTGGGAGAGATGTGAATTAGATTTTCAGGGTTGCTGTAGCGATGAGGTGGGATTAAGTTTGAGGGCAGGGATGATGAGAGAGTAGTGATGGTACGGGTGCCTGAGCTAGGAGGGGAAACTGCAGGAGGTGGGCAGGGAGGGAGGTCAGTGTGATGTGGATGGGGGTGTGGGGAGGTGACAGGGAAGGGAGAGAGGGAGCAGGGCTGAGTTGTGGGGTAGCAGGACCATGGGGCAGAGGTGAATGAAAGTGGGGTAACAGGAAAGGTGGGGGAAGGAAACAGAGGGATGGAGGGGAGACAGAGGAGGGGAGAGAGGAGGAGGTGGAGGAGACTAGGGGGGAAGGCTAAAGATACATTATTAGGTAGACACTGAGTGATGTGGGGAGTATAAGAAAACATTGACATAGTGTTAAGTAGGTAAATAGGTTGAGGGAAAGTGGAAGTAGGAGAGGAGACTGTAAGGCAATCCGAGCAGAAGAATTGCAGAAATGCAGGTGAGAAAAGCAGTGTAGGCTCAAGGGGTGTAGATTTAGTATGAAATGAGTCAAAAGCGTAGATAAAGTGGGTGCAGAAAAGTATTTGGAGTGTAAGAAATGAAAGGATTGTGAGAGGTTTAAGAAGCAATGGTAATTATGTTAGATGTTTTAAGTGTTTGCAGGTAAAATTGCATTGGTGCAGCTGTGCTTAAAAAACAAAATTACAATAATACAGATACAGGCATTCAGAACGACTTAGTTAAATTAGAAGCATGGGCAGCCAAATGGAGAATGCGCTTCAACACAGACAAGTGTAAGGTAATGCACTGTGGTAACAAGAACAAAAATTACACCTACCTACTAAATGGGGTAAAACTAGGGGATTCTGTACTGGAAAAGGACTTAGGTGTCCTCATAGATAGCAAGCTAAGCAGTAGTACCCAAAGTAGGACTGCAGCAAAGAAGGCTAATAAGATATTAGCATGCATAAAACGGGGTATTGATGCTAGGGACGAGAGTATTATACTCCCATTATATAAATCACTAGTGAGGCCACACCTTGAATACTGTGTACAGTTCTGGGCACCGTACTACAAAAAGGATATCCTGGAGCTTGAAAAGGTACAAAGGAGGGCGACCAAACTAATTAAGGGCATGGAGACGATGGAATACAAGGAAAGGCTTGAAAGACTAGGCATGTTTACATTGGAAAAGCGGAGACTAAGAGGGGACATGATCAACATCTACAAATATATAAGGGGACAATACTCAGAGCTTGCGCGGGACCTGTTTTTGGTTAGATCAACACAGAGGACTCGTGGACACTCGCTCAGGTTAGAGGAGAGGAGATTCCGCACAATACGGCGTAAAGGCTTTTTCACGGTAAGGACAATACGTGTTTGGAATTCCCTGCCCGAGGGAGTTGTAATGGCGGAATCTGTCAACACCTTTAAGAATGGGTTAGATAAATTCCTATTGGATAAGGATATCCAGGGGTATGGTGCATAGTCATGCATTATAGTTACTATTTAGTCAAATCATCATGCAGAGGACACCACAAATAGGTTGAACTCGATGGACAATTGTCTTTTTTCAACCTCAGATACTATGTTACTATGTTACTATGTAAATGGATGGTTTATGAAATGTCCAAGTAAGGTAGTTCTGTGCTATGTAATCAGATGCAACAATCAGGAGGTGAGTGATCTGAGGAGTAAGTGACTCACATTTGTTATTAGTTCTTCAGTTTTTTTTGTTTTGTTAGATTGGTGTGCTTCTGTTTTCCTTCTTTTTCACTTCGATTGAACGCTAATTGAACACTGCTGTTATGTGTCAATTTTATCACGCTTTGATAAAAATGCACGCTTAGATCAATAAATGCACAGCCAAACGGCTTTGCACAGCCTACACCATTGGACTTAAGTAGAAGACTATTACAAGTGAAACCAATAATTGAAATCTGTAACCACACCCCATCCCCTCAAATGCCAGGCAATAAATTACCGTAAAAACAACAACCAGGCATTCCACAAAGATTAAACTGGGTCTATATCATTCAAAACTTTAAAAAAGTACTTCAAAATCACATACTATGCAATAATGTTTCAATTTGCATTACCCAGCAGAATTAGCTTTGCATATATAGATATAGTGCAGCAGAATATATTGGTGGTTGTAGTCAATTGTAATTACTCAGCAGAATTAGCTTTGCATATATAGATATAGTGCAGCAGAATATATTGGTGGTTGTAGTCAATTGTAATTACCCAGCAGAATTAGCTTTGCAAATATAGATATAGTGCAGCAGAATATATTGGTGGTTGTAGTCAGTTGTAATTACCCAGCAGAATTAGCTTTGCATATATATAGTGCAGCAGAATATATTGGTGGTTGTAGTCAATTGTAATTACCCAGCAGCAGCTCTACTGCACTCAACATCACCAGTGCTCACAATATATATAATGCTATATACTATGCCATAGTGGTGCTTACTATATAACACCTCCTACTGCGTTCCCCCTGGCAATGAGCATGACACCCAGAGAGTGAAACCCCTGGCAATGAGCATGACACCCAGCACGTGAAACTCTTGGCATTGAGCAGTTTTTGTAAAAGTAATTAGAAGCTTTACTGTAGGGCATAGTGTATCACAGATATTGTGGTGAGTGACATAATATGTTCCAAAGGGCATTAATGTGTGGGGCTTAACATGGTGGAAATTACTGTACTTTTTTCCCTGTGGTGGCCGAGGTCTGTTGGTGCAGGGTCAAGAACTGGGGTGTAAGGTAGTCTTTGCCTGCAAGGCTACGCCCATTTTATGGAGACCATACCCATTTTTGCGAGGTCACGCCCCCCCATCCCGTCCGGAGCGCTCACGCAAATATAGTTTTTTATATATATATATATATATATATATATATATGGGGGAGGGGCGCAATTTTTAATGCCAATGGTGGCGGGGGGCACGCATTTGAAGCCAAATTGTTTAGAAACACCCCTGCTAGAAAATATCTGCAAATCCAATGTTACCATAAGTGTGGCATATACCTGCGCTTGCTCGCGGGGTGAGAACATCTCCCTAATTGAATTCAGCGATATGAATAGAGGTTGTGCAGCAGCCACAGAAAGGGTTAATCTCTGCAGCTTGTCACTAAATTACATTGTTGCAATTTTAGCTGGGAGCTGCAATAATTACTCTAATACATAACACAGCCAACACTTCTATATTCACACAATATACTGCATGGTGAATATAGAAGTGGTGCTTACTAAACAGCACCTCCTACTGCATTCCACATCACCGCTGGTCACACTCATATCAGGCCCATAATGCTGTATACTATGCCATAGTGGTGCTTACTATATAACACCAGGTGCTGTGCAGTGGTCAAAACACACTAACTGGTCCCATGCTGTTGTTGAACTAAAGGCCTATACACACGATGAGATTCGGTCTATGCTAATAGGTTTAAAAAGGTTACATAAAAGCTACTTTATGTATTTATTCATTAAAGTTTTTAAGTTGTATTTTACAACCATACAATGATATGATATATAATGTATCGTATAATCATTACATAATGTTGATGGCATTGAATTGTCTCTGCCTTGACTAGTGGCAGCAGCTTCAGCACTAGGTGGAAGTGGATCTTGATCTTTCCCTATTTTACCCTCCACCTTTTTGTTCTCCATTTTTTAATGTGTGGAATTATATGCCAGTAATATATCTGGAATTAGACGGTGGTAATGTCTGGAATTAGATACCACTAGATAGATACCAGATATCACTGCATACCCTCCAACATTTTACACACAAAAATTGGTACAAATTAGGAAAAGGGGCGTGGTCACGGGTAAAGGGGGGCGTGGTCACGCCCCTTTTCCTATACTTTCAATGGAAGTTTGGAGAGCCAAAAATAGGTACAGACCATGAAAAAAAGGTACTGTACCTATTAAAAAGGTACAGTTGGTGGGTATGTCACTGTGACTGGAATGATGACATATGCACAGTGACAGGACACTACCACAGCACCCTACAGCAGCCATATGCGGCACAAGACACTGGAGTATTAGTAATGTACTGTAGTACACTGAGCACCACAAGACAATGAGCAGTGATACGGAGCACTGATGAGATTACTAGAACTGACACTGAGCAGCCAGATGCAGCACTGGACTATTAGTAATGTTCTGTAGTATACTGAGCACCACAATGCAGCACAAAACAATGAGCAGTGATACTGAGCACTGATGAGGATACTAGAACTGACACTGAGCAGCAAGATGCAGCACTGGACTATTAGTAATGTACTCTAGTATACTGAGCACCACAATGCAGCACAAGACAATGAGCAGTGATACTGAGCACTGATGAGGATACTACTGAGAACTGACACTGAGCAGGAGAGACACACTACAATTTCATCTTGCGCCTCTTTTTTTATTTATCTTTGCATCATGTGCTGTTTGGGGCTATTTTTTTAAGTGCCATCCTGTCTGACACTGCAGTGCCACTCCTAGATGGGCCAGGTGTTTGTGCTGCCCACTTGGGTCGCTTAGCTTAGTCATCCAGGGACCTTGGTGCAAATTTTAGGACTAAAAATAATATTGGGAGGTGTGAGGTGTTCAGAATAGACTGGAAAGGAGTAGAAATTATGGTTATTGAGCTTAATACTATAGGATCAAAATGACCCCCAAATTCTATGATTTTAGCTGTTTGAGGTTTTAAAAAAAAATCACCCAAATCCAAAACACGAAAGGGTGGTTTTGCCAAAACGCGTCCGTATCCAAAACACAACTGCGGATCCGAAACCAAAACATGAAACACGAAAAATGCCCGCTGCACATCTCTAGTTAGGGGAGAAGCATGTAGCCTTGTAGACTATGCACAGCTATATCTAGAAAAATATACGATCTAATCTTTAACCAACCAATGCAAGAAAGTATTTAATGTGAAAATACGAAACACTAGACTAATTGGAGGTGCGCCCTAAAGCAAATTACAATGTTAGGATTAGGGGGTTCGGAAAGACCTCTAGTGTATACACTACTATATACATTTTAAGATAGGAAGGTACAAATTACATATTCACATTGCATCTATGGGCTGGATTCAAATGTCCCTTTCCTCCCTCAATCGTGCCCGTCAGCAGCTATTCTAATGTTGCTGCCAACGGGTGCGACATGTTTATTTCAGCTCGCTACCCCCAGGGGAAACAAGCTGAAATGTGAGCAAAGAGACCCATTTGGGCAACCAAACGGTGTCTTTTCACGATCGCGCCCATTACTTTATTCAGGTTTAGGTGCTTTGTGCACCTAAACCAGAGTGTAATGGGCGCAATAATTGAGGGCATTTGAATTTCCCTTATATGTGTGTGTGTGATATACACACAGACACACATACTGTATTTCTTTATATAATGGACACCTCAGTTTCTATTCATTCATGTCCTGCCCCCTACTCTGTCAGACCCCTTCCCCTCTACTTTTCTGACCCCAAACGCCACTCATTCTTGTTGAGTGCTGGTGGGCCCATTCAGAATTTTGCTATGGGGCCCACAAAGGTCTAGTTACGCCACTGGGCAGGGTTATAGAGGAGGCGGTGCAAGGCATCCTGGGAACAGTCAAAGCTTTAGCCTGTTGGTGCCTTGGATCAACATCCAACTCTACACCCCGATGTTAGTGTAGTGCCTTTTGGGGTTAAGGTTTTACAGAAAGTTACAGGTTTTTTTAATTTAGTAAAATATGCCCCATTTTAAAGATAGGGCATTTAAATTTGTTGCACCTGTGCAGTACATAGCAGCCTGCAGGGCATGTACAGTGGCTTCATTTGGGTGCACATACATTGCCGGCTCCTGGTCGCAAACTGAAATTATTGTGTGTAAGTGGAATTAGCGGTGTTTATGTCATACAGGGGGGTGGGGGAGGTTTGTGGTTGGCGGGGGGCACGCTGTGCGATTATTATCCTGCATCTATACATACATGCGCTAACACCTGGACATACACTGATGTACCCACACCTAATATCCATACATACACGCCCTGACACCTGGACATACACCAACATTCCCACACCTGCATCTATACATACACATGCTGACACCTGGACATACACCAACATACAAGCACCTGCATCTATATATACACGCGCTGACAAATGGACATACACCGACGTACCCACACTTGCATCTATACATACATGCACTGACATCTGGACATACAAGCACCTGCATCTATACATACACGCGCTGACACCTGAACCTACACTGACGTTCCCACACCTGCATCTATACATACACATTCTGACACCTGGACATACACAGACGTACCCACACCTGCATCTATACATACACGCGTTGACACCTGGACGTACACTGACGTACACACACCTACATCTATATATGCATGGATGCAAATGTGGTTACGTCTGTATACGTCCAGTTGTTAGCATGTGTATGTATAGATGTTAGGTGTGGGTACATCAGTGTATGTCCAGGTGTCAGCACATGTATGTATAGATTCACATGTGGGTACGTTGGTGTACGTTTAGGGGTCAGCGTGTTTATGTATAGATGTTGGTGTGTGTATGTCAGTGTACGTACAGATATAGGTGTGTGTATGTATGTATGTATGTATGTATGTATTGTAACACTGTAGGGGTGCAAGGTGCCTTTTCCTGGGGAATATGGCAGCACGCAGCAGCTGAGGAACAACACAAGTCCAGTTTCTGGTACAACTGACCCCGGCCAGTTTTATTGAAACAGAAAATAAAACAAACCCCAAAATAAAAATACCTTGCCTGTCCGGCACTAACTAAACATAAGACGTTCCTAACTGTCACTAAACAAAACACAGAGTTCTTCAGTACATACTGTATAGCTTACTTGCATCAGAAAGCGTGTCTCTCACACACAGATCCTGCAGCCTTCCCAGGCAGTCTGCCCATACTAATCAGGTTAGAAGCACTATATCACTCTTACACAGCTGAAACCCTGATTAGCCCTCTGTGAGGCCAAAGACCCGAACTGGGCCCAATGTCTAGAACTCGCCTTATCTCTCTCTCAGAGCCTTTACCCAGCTTTTACAGCAAACTGAAAAGGTTCAGACAAAACAAAAAGCATTTTTCCTAGAAGTTAACATTTTCTAAAACATGTAAGACAAGAACCTGGGACAAATATACCTGCCCTCAAACACTATCCCAGTGTTCTTGTCACATATCCCCCTCCCCTGTTTCGACCTAGGGGCCGGAACACTTGTAGCCCCCAAACAGAAGATGCGAGACAATGCATCTGCGTTGGCCAATTGTGTTCCCGGTCTATGTTCGACAGTAAACTTAAAGTCCTGCAACGCTAGAAACCATCTAGTTACACGAGCATTCTTGCCTCTATTTACATACATCCATTTTAAAGGGGCATGGTCTGTCACTAGTCTGAATTGTCTACCCAAGAGGTAATATCTCAAGGTATCTAGTGCCCACTTAATGGCCAAAGCCTCCTTTTCCACAATGGCATACCTTTTTTCATGCTCATTGAGTTTCCTACTCAAATAAATGATAGGGTGTTCGTCCCCATCTCTGGTTTGGGACAGCACAGCACCTATCCCTACCTCTGAGGCATCTGTCTGTACCACAAATTCTTTTGAAAAATCTGGTGTTATCAACACCGGTTGTGAACACAAAGCCACTTTTAACGCTTGGAACGCCTTTTCTGCATCAGGGTTCCATTTCACCACATTTGACTGCTTCCCTTTGGTAAGGTCTGACAACGGCACCGCTGTGGTCGCAAAATTAGGAATAAACCGTCTATAGTACCCAGTAATTCCCAAAAAAGCCCTTACCTGTTTTTTATTCACTGGACGAGGCCAGTTTTGAATAGCATCAACTTTATTCAATTGGGGCCTAATCAGACCTCTGCCTATGGTGAAGCCCAAGTATTTGACCTCCTCCATTGCGAGGCAGCACTTCTTTGGGTTAGCAGTTAACCCTGCCTCTCTGATTGAGTCCAGTACTGCTTGTACTTTAACCAAATGTGACCCCCAGTCTGTACTGTGAATTACCACATCATCCAAATAGGCAGCTGCATATTTTCTATGGGGCCTCAAAATTTTATCCATCGCCCGTTGAAAGGTTGCTGGAGCCCCATGCAACCCAAAGGGTAACATCTTATACTGGTACAGCCCCTCCGGAACCGAAAAGGCTGTTTTTTCTTTGGCGCTATCAGATAAAGGTATTTGCCAGTAACCTTTGGTCAGGTCCAATGTGGTGAGAAACCTGGCTGTTCCCAGCCTTTCTACAAGCTCATCCACACGGGGCATGGGGTATGCGTCAAACTTGGACACCTCATTTAACTTACGAAAGTCATTACAGAAGCGTATGCTACCGTCGGGCTTCGGGATGAGCACTATGGGACTGGACCACTCACTGTTAGACTCCTCTATGACTCCAAGTTCTAACATGGTTTTAACTTCCTTAGAAATAGCTTCTCGCTGAGCTTCAGGAATCCTATATGGCTTTAAATGAACCCTGACCCCTGGTTCTGTGACAATGTCATGTTTTATTATGGTCGTTCGGCCAGGCAGCTCTGAAAATACCTCCCTATTTTGGATGAGAAATTCTTTAACCTGATTGTTCTGATCAGCTGATAATGTCTCTGACACCTTCACTGCGGGAAGCAACCGGGGTGAAGACACCGAAGGGCAAGGCTCCGCTGACAGAGACAACCTATCTTTCCAGGGTTTGATTAAGTTAACATGGTAGATCTGTTCGGGTTTTCTCTTTCCCGGCTGGTATACTTTGTAATTAACCTCATTCATTTTTTCCCTAATCTCAAATGGACCCTGCCATTTAGCTAGGAATTTGCTTTCCACAGTGGGTACCAAAACAAGAACTCTATCTCCAGGAGCAAATTCCCGTATCTTGGCACTCCGGTTATAGACCCTCTGTTGAGCACTTTGGGCCTGTTCCATGTGCTCTCTGACAACAGGTACCACGGCTGCAATCCTATCCTGCATTTGTGTTACATGCTCAATAACGCTTCTATAAGGAGTGGGCTGTCCTTCCCACGTCTCTTTGGCAACATCCAACAGCCCTCTGGGGTGTCTACCATACAACAAATCAAATGGAGAAAACCCCGTAGAGGACTGAGGAACTTCTCTGATGGCCATTAACAAGTAGGGCAACAAACAATCCCAGTTTTTCCCATCTC
Organism: Pseudophryne corroboree; assembly: GCF_028390025.1. Lineage (NCBI taxonomy): Eukaryota > Metazoa > Chordata > Amphibia > Anura > Myobatrachidae > Pseudophryne > Pseudophryne corroboree. Next base: position 171,154,919 of record NC_086451.1, read on the forward strand.
TCTCAACAACCTTTTTTAACATACTTTTTAATGTTTTATTAAACCTTTCCACCAACCCGTCAGTTTGGGGATGGTAGATGGACGTCCTGAGGTGAGTGACCTTAAATAACTTGCACAATTCTTTCATGATCCTTGACATAAATGGAGTACCTTGGTCAGTCAAAATTTCTTTTGGTATTGCCACTCTACTAAATACCTGCACCAGCTCCCTAGCTATCGCCTTGGTTGTGATAGTGCGTAAAGGGACCTCTCTCAGGATATCGAGTGGCATAGTCCATAATTACCAGGATATACTGATGGCCCCGAGCAGACTTTAACAAGGGCCCCACGAGATCCATGGCTATTCTGTCAAACGGGACCTCTATAATAGGCATGGGAACTAGTGGGCTCCTGAAATGGGGTCTAGGGGCATGATACTGGCATTCAGGACAGGAAGAACAATATTCAGACACTTCTTTATAAACCCCTGACCAAAAGAACCTTTGTAAAACTCTTTCAGTGGTTTTTTCTGCCCCTAAATGTCCTGCGGTAACGTGACTATGAGCTAAATCTAGTACCGTTCTCCGATAAGGCTGGGGAACTACCAGCTGTTCCACCACATCCTCACCCCTTTTGACAATGTGGTACAAGAGCTCATTACAGATGGCCATGTGGGGATACGTAACCCTGTCACCTGGTACCACAGGTTCCCCATTAACAATCTTAACATTCTCTCTAGCCTTTATTAAGGTAGGATCCTTTAACTGTTCAGACGCAAACAGATCCTTCTTTACCTCCAGGTCAGGCACGCTTTCAGTTCTAACTACTATGTCTCTGTTCCCGGCAAGAGGGTCCTCACTGGACTCCCCATCTGTCACTTCCCCAGCCAAACTAGCAAAAGGCAAAGGGCCAGAAAGTTCCGAAGACCCACGTACATCCATAAAATCACCGGTATTATCAACTGGCTTTTTACTTCTCACATCTGTTGATAACCGTGATTCCCACAGTTTCCAAAAATGAGGAAAATCCCTCCCTATTATGGCCTCATGCACCAAGGTAGGGACCAGTCCCACTTTAACCATTGCTGACCCACAACAAGTTTCTATATTCACCTCAGCAGTGGCATAATGTTGGGTATCCCCATGTATGCAAGTTACCCCAATAGGTATTTGCTGGACCTTTAAGGGGTTCACTAACCCAGCTTTCACGAGGGTAACTAAACTTCCTGAATCTAGCAAGGCCTCTACCCGGTTACCTTCTAAGAACACATCACACATTTGTTTTTCCAGCTCAGGTGAAGGTACCACAGTACAGGCTAACCTAGTAAAGAAAGACATTCTGCGACATTCAAAGGCAGCATCACATTGCATGGGTTCTTGCGTGACTGGGCAATTGGCAATAACATGACCTGGCATACCACACCTAAAACATTTAACCACACGATTATCAACCCATTTGGGCAGCATAGACCGTTCTAGCCCCATTGGCCTGTTTCCAGGGCCAGTGTTTACAGTCTCTCCAGCCTTGCGTTCTCTTAACCGCCCAGCAACGTTTTCCCACGGAACAGTCTTACCAGTCTTTACTGAAGGGCGCTGTCGAGGATCTATGGGTTGCTGGGTGGTCATCAGTAGTTCCTCTGCTGCCAAATACCTCTCTACCATGTCCACTAATTGGTCAGCAGTACCCGGGTTTCCATGGCTCACCCACTTGCGCAGGACCATGGGCAAAGATCTCAAGTAGCGGTCCATGACGACTCTTTCCACCATCTGGGGACCAGTTAATGTCTCTGGCTGTAGCCATTTTTTTGTTAGCTGAATAAGGTCGTGCATCTGGGAGCGCGGAGGCTTCTCCATGGCGTACAGCCAACGGTGCACCCGTTGTGCTCGTACTGACAGCGTGACTCCCAGGCGGGTCAGGATCTCAGTCTTTAGTTTATCATAGTCCCGAGCCTCAGCAGGGCTTAAATCAAAGTAAGCTTTTTGGGGCTCACCTGACAGGAAAGGTGCCAGCAGACTGGCCCACTGTGCTTTCGGCCAGTTCTCACGCTCGGCAGTCCTTTCAAACGTGGTCAGATAGGCCTCCACATCATCAGCCTCTGTCATTTTCTGCAGGAAGTGACTGGCTCGTATAGAACTAGAGCTGGTTGGAGCACTGACGGCCACATCTCCAACCCGAGCTGCAAGTCTCTGCACCACTTCTGCTAAGGCCTCTCTATCCTGACGCTGTTGCCTGTAAAGTTCATCAACAACTGCCTGCTGTTGTCTCTTATTTTCCTCCATTGCCACCTGCTGCTGTCTGTTGGCCTCCTGCTGTAGTCTCCAATTTTCCTCCATTGCCACCTGCTGCTGTCGGTTGGCCTCCTGCTGAGCCGCTGTAGCTTGCAGCAAGGCTTTAAGCAGATCCTCCATGTCAACAGATTTTTCAGGCGGCTTTGCAGCTGCTTTCACCCAGGACATATATCAAACCCTCAGGGGTGAGTCTCAGTAACTTCACACTGGGCTGTATCTGCATAAACCACCGTTTTCTGCAGGCCTCACAAAGCTGCTGCTTTCACTTATGCGCAGAACGGCCTGCTCGCATTCTCCACCAAGTTGTAACACTGTAGGGGTGCAAGGTGCCTTTTCCTGGGGAATATGGCAGCACGCAGCAGCTGAGGAACAACACAAGTCCAGTTTCTGGTACAACTGACCCCGGCCAGTTTTATTGAAACAGAAAATAAAACAAACCCCAAAATAAAAATACCTTGCCTGTCCGGCACTAACTAAACATAAGACGTTCCTAACTGTCACTAAACAAAACACAGAGTTCTTCAGTACATACTGTATAGCTTACTTGCATCAGAAAGCGTGTCTCTCACACACAGATCCTGCAGCCTTCCCAGGCAGTCTGCCCATACTAATCAGGTTAGAAGCACTATATCACTCTTACACAGCTGAAACCCTGATTAGCCCTCTGTGAGGCCAAAGACCCGAACTGGGCCCAATGTCTAGAACTCGCCTTATCTCTCTCTCAGAGCCTTTACCCAGCTTTTACAGCAAACTGAAAAGGTTCAGACAAAACAAAAAGCATTTTTCCTAGAAGTTAACATTTTCTAAAACATGTAAGACAAGAACCTGGGACAAATATACCTGCCCTCAAACACTATCCCAGTGTTCTTGTCACAGTATGTATATGTATAGAGGAAGGTGTGATACATACATATAACACATACATGATAGATACATACATATATCACACACACGATAGATAGATAGATAGATAGATAGATAGATAGAACACATACATACAAGATAGATACATACATACATGATAGATACATATATACACACACATACGATAGATAGATAGATAGATAGATAGATAGATAGATAGATAGATATCACAAACATATATGATTCATACATATATCACACACACATACATGATACATACATGAGAAAGACCTGGGATGGTGATGAGGCCCGGGCCCCCTGCTGATGTTGCGTTGAGGAAGGCAGTGTTCCAGGGCGGATGCCAGTCGGGGAGAGCGCCGCGCAGCCCGGGAAAAATACTGCTGAGGAGCTACATCTGGAAGAGCCCCAGGGAGGGAGAGTGTCACATGCCCCATCCTGCGCGGCACACTCTGCAGGCCTGCACATGGGAAGGGAGGTCTCTGGCCACACATACTCACCCTGCTGCTGAAGCCCCGCTGCTGTCCCCATCAGCGCTCTCCAGCGGGGAGCGGGGCCAGGATGAACCTCAACCTGTGAGAACTATCTTCATGATCAAGAGATCTCATATGCAAGATAAGTATGTGTTGGGAAAGGGCTGGGGAGGGCGGCTGCTCGGGCACACCCTCGTCAAGTTAAGGAGATTTAACTGAGGAAGCACAAGGGAACTCTCGTCTGAGGACAACAACTGCAGGGAGACCACATCTTTTCAGATGAACATGGGAGGGCGGAAGGCTGCCTAATACTGAAGCACCCTCAGACATTAAACCATATGCAACAACTATTGCAAGCATTCCTGGGGGAAGGTCTGCAGCAGACGGATTTGCATTCGGTGATGTCATCCAAGCAGTGGGCCAAAGTTGGCTGGAACCCTCATCTGTATATGAAAAGAGAAAAGGGGCATGCGGGGCATGGCGGTCTTTTGCGGCGCTTGGATAACCCCAAGTTTGCATTAAACACCCCCACCCTCCTTCGGTGTGGGGCTCATGTTGGCCATGCCCAAGCCCCTGAAGCATTCAAGCTGATTTCTTGCAGCAGCTGGGCACTGTAACAGCTTCAGAGCTGCTCTACAAGACAAGTAAAAGGGTGTGGGCCCTGCAGCCCCACCGGTAGTTTGCATACACACATATATAGGACAGCATCTCTTATATGCCCCAGGGTCAATAAAATAGTATCCTTGTCTAGGCTATCCATCCCCTCAGATAAGGCATTTGTCCATGCCGCTACAGCACTACACACCCAGGTCGACGCAATTGCCGGTCTGAGTAAGGTACCTGAATGTGTATAAATGGACTTCAGGGTAATCTCCTGTTTGCGGTCAGCACACTCTTTGAGGGTAGCCGTATCCTGGGACGGGAGGGCTACCTTCTTGGATAAGCGTGTTAATGCTTTGTCCACCCTAGGGGAGGATTCCCATCGTAACCTATCCGTTGATGGGAAAGGATACGCCATAAGAATCCTTTTGGAAATCTGCAGTCTTTTATCTGGAGATTTCCAAGCTTTTTCACATAACTCGTTCAGCTCGTGTGAGGGGGGAAAGGTTACCTCAGGCTTCTTTCCCTTGTACATATGTACCCTCTTGTCAGCGACAGGGGGTTACTCTGTGATGTGCAAAACATCTTTTATTGCCATAATCATAAATCGAATGGATTTTGCCAATTTTGGCTGTAACTTTGCATCATCGTAATCGACACTGGAGTCAGAATCCGTGTCGGTATCTGTGTCAACAAACTGGGATAGTGGGCGCTTATAAGACCCTGACAGTCCCTGCAACATAGGATCAGGCATGGGTTGAGACCCTGACTGTCCCAAAGCTTCTGCCTTGTCTAATCTTTTGTGCAATGAGTTTACACTAGCATTTAAAACATTCCACATATCCATCCAATCAGCTGTCAGCGGAGACACCACATTCATTTGCTCCCGCTCCTCTCTAATATAGCCTTCTTCCTCAGACATGTCGACACACGTGTACCGACACACCACACACACAGGGAATGCTTTTTCTGAAGACAGTTTCCCCACAAGGCCCTTTGGAGAGACAGAGAGGGAGTATGCCAGCACACACCCCAGCGCTATATAACCCAGGAATAAAACAGTAACTTAATGTTTGCCCAGTAGTGCTGCTGTATGTAATTTGCGAATTATGTGCCCCCCCCCCCCTCTTTTCAACCCTCTTGTCTAACGTGGTATAAGCAGGGTAGAGTCCGGGGAGCTTCCTCTCAGCGGTGCTGTGGAGAAAAAATGGCGCTGGTGAGTGCTGAGGGAGAAGCCCCGCCCCCTTGGAGGCGGGCTTCTGTCCCGCTTAAACTGTAAAATTGGTGGGGGCTCATACATTTATACAGTGCCCAGCTGTATATATGTTATATTTTTGCGAAAGAGGTTTATATTGCTGCCCAGGGCGCCCCCCCTGCGCCCTGCACCCTTACAGTGACCGGAGTATGTGAGGTGTATGGGAGCAAAGGCACACAGCTGCAGTGCTGTGCGTTACCTCAGTGAAGATCATGAAGTCTTCTGCCGCCTCTGAAGTCTTCTTTTCTTCTCATACTCACCCGGCTTCTATCTTCCGGCTCTGCGAGGGGGACGGAGGCGCGGCTCTGGGACGGACGGCGAGGGTGAGATCCTGCGTACCAATCCCTCTGGAGCTAATGGTGTCCAGTAGCCTAAGAAGCAGGACCTTGCAACTCAGAGAGTAGGGCTGCTTCTCTCCCCTCAGTCCCTCGATGAGGGAGTCTGTTGCCAGCAGTGCTCCCTGAAAATTAAAAACCTAACAAAATACTTTCTGTCAGAAAGCTCAGGAGAGCTCCTGAAAAGCACCCAGTCTCCACTGGGCACAGTATCAAACTGAGGTCTGGAGGAGGGGCATAGAGGGAGGAGCCAGTGCACACCCAGAACTAAAGTCTTTCTTAAAGTGCCCATGTCTCCTGCGGAGCCCGTCTATCCCCATGGTCCTTACGGAGTCCCCAGCATCCTCTAGGACTTTAGAGAAAATAGGATTTTAATACCTACTGGTAAATCCTTTTCTCTTAGTCCGTAGAGGATGCTGGGCACCCGTCCCAGTGCGTACTGTGTCTGCAGTTATTAAATGGCCCTTAACTCCAGAACATTTATGTGGAGACAACTTTCCTGACTTGACCATCTTCCTTGGATGTTTTCCCCCTGTGTGACTGCTCCCCAGCCTCGGAGGGTTGCATCCGTGGTCCCTAGGATCCCGTCCTGGATCCCAAACCATCGCCCCTCTAGGTGGTGAGAACTGTGCAGCCACCAATGGAGTGAGATTCTGGTCTTGGAAGACAGGATTATCCTCCGGTGCATGTGTAGGTGGGATCCGGACCACTTGTCCAACAGGTCCCACTGGAACACTCTGGCATGGAGCCTGCCAAACTGAATGGCCTCGTAGGCCGCAACCATCTTCCCCAGCAACCGAATGCATTGATGGATTAACACTCTTGCTGGTTTCAGAATTTGTTTGACCAGACTCTGGATCTCCAGAGCCATTCCACTAGAAAAAAACCTCTTCTGTGTCCAGTATCACTCCCAAAAACAACAACCGCGTCATTAGGACCAACTGCGATTTTGGCAAGTTTAGGAGCCAACCATGTTGTTAAAGAACTGTCAGGGAGAGTAGATGTTTTGCACCAACTGGTACCGGGATCTCGCCTTTATCAGGAGATCATCCAAGTACGGGATAATTGTGACTCCTTGCTTGCGAAGGAGAACCATCATTTCCGCCATCACCCTGGTGAAAATCCTCGGAGCCGTGGACAGACCAAACGGCAACGTCTGAAATTGGTAATGACAATCCTGAATTGCAAACCTCAGGTAGCTTGATGCAGTGGCTAAATGGGAACATGTAAGTAGGCATCCTTTATGTCTACCAAAACCATGAAATCTCCTTTATCCCCCGGACTGGAGATCACTACCCTGAGAGATTCCATCTTGAAATTGAATTTCTTTAGGTAGAAATTAAGGGATTTCAGATTTAAGATTGGTCTGACTGAGCCGTCCGGCTTCGGGACCACGAAGAGGCTTGAATAAAAACCTTCTCCCTGCTGACTAAGGCTGATTTGAACAATCGGTGAGGGGGAACTTCTTGAAACCCCAGTTTGTACCCTTGGGACACTATTTGTAAAACCCACGAGTCCAGGTCCGAATGAATCCAGAACTGACTGAAGAGTTTTAGACGTGCCCCCCAGTGGCGGAACTAGCGAGCAGTGGGCCCATGTGCGACAAAATGGCTTGGGCCCCCCCCCCCCATCCCATCCCATCCAAGTCCACCCCCTCACCCTTGGAGAGGATCTGGTGAGGGGGGCCTGCTCAGGGAAGTGGATACCTAGCAACAGTGCCGTAACTAGACATTTTAGCAGTGTGTGCAAGAAACGGCATTGGAGCCCCACCCCTGCATGCAAAACAGGGGCAGTGCGCGCCGTAGGCGCGCGCAAAAAAACATAGTGGCGTGGCTTCGTGGTTAAGGGGTGTGGCCACAAAATAATACCAATTCATAAAACGGTGCACAGTAGTCTCCATTATTCAAATTACGCCGCACAGTAGCACCACTACACCAGGTAGAGACCCTTTTACACCTTACGGCGGACAGATTCCTCTTTTTACACATTACAGCAGACAGCGTCCTCTTTTTACACATTACAGCAGACAGCGTCCCCTTTTTACACATTACGGCAGACAGCATCCCCCTTTTTTACACAACGGCAGACAGTGTGCCCTTGTTACACATAGCGGCAGACAGCGTACATTTTTTTCACATAACGGCAGACAGCCTGCCCTTGTTAAACATAGTGGCAGACAGCGTACACTTTTTACACATAACGGCAGACAGCCTGCCCTTGTTAAACATAGCGGCAGACAGCGTACACTTTTTTCACATAACAGCAGTCAGCCTGCCCTTGTTACACATAATGGCAGACATCGTACACTTTTTACACATTACAGCAGACAGCTTGCCCTTGTTACACATTACAGCAGACAGCTTGCCCTTGTTACACATTATGGCAGACAGCGTGCCCTTGTTACACATTACGGCAGACAGCATCCCCCTTGTTACACATTACGGCAGGCAGATTCCCCCTTGTTACACATTGCGGCAAGCAGATTCCCCCTTTTTACACATTGCGGCAAGCAGCTTCCCCCTTTTTACACATTGCGGCAGGCAGATTCCCCCTTTTTACACATTGCGGCAGGCAGTCCCCCTTTTTACACATAGCTGCAGGCAGATTCCCCCTTTTTACACATAGCGGCAGGCAGATTCCCCCTTTTTACACATTGCGGCAGGCAGTCCCCCTTTTTACACATAGCTGCAGGCAGATTCCCCCTTTTAACACATAGCTGCAGGCAGATTCCCCCCTTTTACACATAGCTGCAGGCAGATTCCCCCTTTTTACACATAGCGGCAGGCAGATTCCCCCTTTTTACACATAGCGGCAGGCAGATTCCCCCTTTTTACACATAGCGGCAGGCAGATTCCCCCTTTTTACACATAGCGGCAGGCAGTCCCAACAAAGAAAGAAAGAGACGAAAGAAAGAAAGAAAGAAAGAAAGAAAGAAAGAAAGAAAGAAAGAAAGAAAGAAAGAAAGAAAGAAAGAAAGAAAGAAAGAAAGAATTATACTTACCCTCTCCGCTGGCTCAGGCTCCTCGTGCAGCTTGACGATTCCCGGGCAGTAGAGAAGGAGGAGGAGGGAGGTGGAGGAGGGAGCCGCAGCAGCGCTGTGTTATTGGTGGAGGCGCTGCTGCTGCTGCCCCTCTGCTTCACTATAGGCTGTTCTCGGAAGACAGCCTATAGTGAAGCAGAGGGGCAGCAGCAGCGCCTCCACCAGTAACAAAGCGCTGCTGCGGCTCCTTCCTTCACCTCCCTCCTCCTCCTCCTCCCCCCCGTGCCGCTGCTCCTCTCATCTCCAAGCGACCCTCCTCCCTCTTCGTGTGTTACAGAGGTGGCAGCGTGTCTGGTGCTGCGGCTGCTGCCCGTAGTGCCCTGGCCTGATCTGTTCGTTACGACGGGCGGGCGGCGGGAGTCGCAGGACGCAGACCCGACGGGAGCGCTGGTGTGCGGCTGCGGCATGATACAATGAGTCATTGTGACTCATTGTAATGCCGGCGGCTGTGGGCCCTTGAGTGCGGCGGGGCCCCAGTGCAATGCACTGCCTGCCCTGCCAGTAGTTCCGCCCCTGGTGCCCCCCACTGGTGTGGGCTCCTGCAAGAGAGCCCCAGCGTCATGCAGTGGATTTGGCAGAAGCAGAGGACTCTGCTCCTGCGATCTTGAAGAGGCTTCTTGGAGTCAGCATCAGCATTCCCTTGGTGAATCCACAATGCCCTCCTATCCGAGACTGCCATGAAATTGGCCCGTGAGCACTTGTGCCCGGTGTAGGATTTTTAAATATGTGTAGTTTACTGTATGCAAGGGTTTAAAACCTTTTAGGAACTGATATCTAAGGTGTATTACATGTAGTTTAAAAAAAACAAAAAAGGTTTATTTTATGGCAGTAGTTTCCAAACTGGGGTTCTTGCACTGGTAGCATAGTTTGGTGGTCCAGGACCAATTAAAATTATTTATACTTTATTAAATTGGCAAAACCATTCCCTCACAACATAACTGAACCTGAGGATGACATGCTATAAACACAATTTACTTAATTTTATATTTTTTTCTGAATTTCTCAATAAAAAAAACTTTGGCCTAGGGGTGCCGTGAAACAAATTTTGATACTATTTATTTATATAGTGCTCTTTCTCCAACAGGACTCAAGGCGCTTGAGATATGGCTTCTGGAACTGAACACAGGATTCTAAATGTGGCTGTACCAAGGACCTATACAGTGGCATTACAGGTTGAGTATCCCTTATCCAAAATGCTTGGGACCAGAGGAATTTTGGATATCGGATTTTTCTGTATTTTGGAATAATTGCATACCATAACGAGATATTATGGTGATGGGACCTAAATCTAAGCACAGAATGCATTTATGTTTCATATATACCATATACACACACAGCCTGAAGGTCATTTTAGCCAATATTTTTTATAACTTTGTGCATTAAACAAAGTGTGTGTACATTCACAGAATTAATTTATGTGTCATATACACCTTATACACACAGTCTGAAGTTCATTTAATACAATATTTTTAATAACTTTGAGTATTAAACAAAGTTTGTGTACACTGAGCCATCAAAAAACAAAGGTTTCACTATCTCAGTCTCACTCAAAAAAGTCCGTATTTCGGAATATTCCGTATTTCGGAATATTTGGATATGGGATACTCAACCTGTATTACTTTTTTCTGCTACTGGTTCTTTACCTATGCAAACAAGCATCTGACTTGCCTTTCCTATTGCTTTGTTACATTGCTCACCTGAAATAGTAATACTTAGATAGCTTTCCTCTTGCCATTATAATGCCCTTAATATTATAGTTAGCCTTTGTATTTTTGAGACGTGTATGATTTTGCATTTTTTGGCATTAAATGTTGCCATGTTCTTGACCATTCCTCTAGTCCAGGGGCGGAACTGCCAGAGACAACGGAGTCAGTTGCCGCCGGGCTCCAGCCCTAAAGGGGCTTCCTCCATTGCCCTCCGGCTGTTACGTGCCCTTCCTACTAAATAGACAAAGGCGCTACCAGCAGGGTCTCGCAGTTTGTACATTCCATGCCGTAACACCCTTCTTTCCACCTTTTTAAAGACCCAGCCCAGCAGCCTCGCCGCTGCCACCACCGCTAGCTGCAGCACTGCCAGCGGTGGGGTGCCCCTGCTTCTTCTCACACCACAGATAGCTGGGCAGCACTGCAACTGCCTGCCTGATTGCTCCGCCCCCTTCCGGCTCCCAAGCACCTCTGCTGCCCAGTGATCCAGGAGCCTGCTGCTAGGAAGAAGTGGCCGAGCTTCAGCAAGCGAGTCTGGACACTGGCGGAGGAAGCCATGATAACCAGATAATGGGGAGTGGAGAGCCAGTTCCAAGGTAATACTTTATACAGCTGGTTGAGATCCTGGTCGGTGGATATGGATTCCAAGAAAACCCTGGAGGTGCTTCCTTTCAAGGGAGACACTCTCTTTGGAGAAGACCTCAATAAGATTGTAGCTGATCTGGCTACTGCTAAAACAGCTTGCCTACCTAGTATGACTCCTACCACGCAGAAGGCTAAAAGTACTTTCCCTTGGCCCTTTCATCCTCAAGGTAAAGCGTACCCAAGGTCAGGCATACCCAAAGCAAGCTCATGCTTCCAGACCTGCCAAGCCCAGACTGAAGCAAGCCTGGGCTGCCCATCAGCCTGCTTCCAAAACGGACAAGCCTGCCGCATGACGGTGCAGGCCTCCATCTGGGGGATCCCAGGGTGGGGGGCCCGACTTCTAGGTTTGGCATAATTCTAAGCTAGAGAATTCTGTTTGGAGCTCACCTTGTACTTTGTGAAGAAATAATCAGCATTGTGGCTGAGCAGATACATGTAGTGTGTGGCTGCAAACTGCATGGATCTGCTGCGTTGTAATGCTGATACTTTTTTTTTCAAAGTACCAATAGCTTCATATAATGTTCACAATTTTTATGCAGGATCAAATAGCTCAATAGGTAGGGTGTTTGATTAGAATTCAACAGGTTATAGGTTTGAATCCTGGGTATGGTAGTTTGAGATGTGTTATTTAATAAAGTATGTTGTTCTGACTGCCGGCATCCTATCACCTGGGATATCATACTAAATAAATGGAGTTGATCAATTTTTTTAAATTTTTTTTTTAAACTAGGGACAATTTCCAGATACTTTTCTTTATAACTGAGATTGCCCCCTGGAACTTCACATCAGTTGACAACTATGCATGAGTGGGCAGTGCTTGCTCTGGATCTGCCCACCCATTTATGTGCCGTCATAAAAGAAAGCACAACTGACAGTTATCCTGGGCGTACACTACACAATTATCTGTCAGGCTATCTATCCAGTCTGGATGGATGGAATGAAAATCTGGTAATGTATAGGAGCAAATGTCAATTAACCATTTGCTCCCAAACACTAGAAAAGTGGTCAAAAATGGTCATTACACAAATTGGTTAAACCCAAAATTTAACCAATTTGTTTAGGGGACCATTTTTGTCCATTTTCTAGTGTTTGAGAGTAAATCGTTGATGGTCATTTGCTCACATAGATAACCGGATTTCTATTCCAACCAGCCAGTGTTGGAGATATGGTCTGCCAGATTACATAATGCATACCAGAGCCATAACTAGACTTTTTGGTGCCCTGTGACAGATAATTATATGCCCCCCCCCCTCCCCATTTTTGCAATATGGACAAAAGGCGCATGCCTTGTGGGGAAGGGGCATAACAAGATTGGTCTCAGAGAAAGCACATGAGATATGAAGATATATCTAGTATACTTGACACTCAATGGTTTGTGGTATTGCCGGGGTGCCCTCCTTAAATGCATATACAGTCACACATGGCGTGTTTGTGCAAATGGCATATCAGCAGTCAGCACTAACTGGTGACATGCCATTTGTACAAGTAAGCCATGTGTGACTAGTATATAAACATACTTTATTAAATAACACCTCAAACTATCATACCCAGGATTCAAACCTATAACCTGTTGAATTCTAATCAAATACCCTACCCATTGAGCTACTTGATCCTGCATCTATTCTAACCTCCAAAAACAGATTCAGTTGCATTTTCCAGCGTGTTTTGTTTGCGCCTTTGCAAATGTCTTACATCGACAAACTTATTTAGTACTATTTTGCAAATAGGGTTACATTGTCGCAACATTGTGTTCCCTAATTGCTTGATTTTTTTAAATGCAACAATTGATAAAGACACCTGATAATTGCTCTGTGGAGTCTTATTTTGTGTCTACTTCTTATCTACATTTAATTCCCTACCTCTAATCAAGGCATTTTTAAATGCTGGGGGCTGCCAGGACGTGAGGCCTACCTAGACTTTAGATCTGAATTTGAATGTACTTGTGAACTAACTTAATTTCCTACTTCTAAATTCATTCCTAAATTCACTACTTACATTAATCCTGTAGTTGGGCATTTTGAGCCTTCAATTGTGGGCATTGTTTTGTGTCCAAATCAGCAGCTGGTGGTGTGCATTTGCTGGAAAGGCATCGAAGACCTCCGATATGCTGCATCTCCTGATGTGTGTCTCCCTCAAGTGGCTGTCAGCAAATGCATGCTAGACACCCCATTCCAAGCTGATTGTGACATCACGGAACATGCATCATAGAACAGGCATGCTAGAATATGGGTCTTCAACCTGCGACCCTCCAGCTGCTGTGGAACTACATATACCAGCATGCCCTGCCTCAGTTTTAGCATACCTTAATAGCAAAACTGTGGCAGGGCATGCTGGGATGTGTAGTTTCACAGCAGCTGGAGGGCCACAGGATGAAGACCCATGTGCTAGAGCCAAGCCGCAGGTACATTGAATGCTAGCAAGCTGAATGTTTAAATCATTTTTGTTCCGCAGCATTCCAATGCGGAAGATTCCATGGAACCAGAGATTATTCCATTGAGAAGGACATGCTGCCTGGATGACTGCACTGTGCAAATTAAATCACGGAGCCAGTTGGCTTGTGGGTGGCTCTGGTGACTGGGTGGTTGGGTGGGCGGTGTGTCGGAGGTGGAGCACATGCAAATGAATGTGTATCATCCAGCTAGTGAGAGTGAAAACTCATGCAGGAGTGTGCCTGCTTGTCAGTGGGTTATGCACCTTGCCAGGCGTCAAATCTACATGGAGCAGCTGGAGGGGACAAGAGCAGGTTTGCAAAATATAGATAGAAGAGCATATATGCTGGCGCATTCTCCATGATTGTGTCAGCTTATGTTTTGGTGCACTGCACTTTCCTTCACTAAGTTTTAGCCATTTTGGTTAAATGCAAGTGTAGTTGCTTCTCGCCCTTTTGGCTGTGATCTTGTATCGTGGTTGAAGAGTCTGCTGGAGGGATTGTTTTCTTCATTGGCGAGAGACTGAAGATATTCCAGGATGGAAGGCTTGGGAACACTATCCGTTTTTCAGTTGTGGAAGAGTTGAAAGACCGGATTGGACTACATTCTATAGTAAAGGATATCTTTGTATTTATTAATCCTCCCTTTATATGTGTCTGTCTTTCAATAAAGCTTTGGGCTTGTGATTCCCTCACCCTCTTACACTCCACACACATAGCCTTATTAACTGTTGTATTATTGTATTGTTTAAATGTATAGTGCAGTTCATGATTTATAGTGTAGGCTGGCCTGTGCTGTAGTTCTTGAACTGTACTATACCGACAGCATTTGTATTGTGTTTTGGCTGTGCTGCAAAACGGTACTTATGTGTGTAATGTTTATGTATGTTTTTTTGCTTCTTTATGTCAATAAAGACTGCTTTTTCAATCCAATATCTGAAAACAATCAATGTTTATCTTTGATGGCAATAGAAGTGGTATGATATTTGCTGCTTTTGAAAGGCAATATCTGATATGTCCCCTATCTGGGAACCATATATTAAATGGCTTTTCAGAAAAGGGAGATGGGAGAAGAGCTTTCAGTACTTGTAGGACCGATGCTCATTTCCTATTCTAGCCTCCAAAAACAGATTCAGTTGCATTTTCCAGCGTGTTTTGGATGCGCCTTTGCAAATGTCTTACATCGACAAACTTATTTAGTACTATTTTGCAAATAGGGTTACATTGTTGCAACATTGTGTTCCCTAATTGCTTGCTTTTTTAAATGCAACAATTGATAAAGACACCTGATAACTGCTCTGTGGAGTCTTATTTTGTGTCTACTTCTTATCTACATTTAATTCTCTACCTCTAATCAAGGCATTTTTAAATGCTGGGGGCTGCCAGGACGTGAGGCCTACCTAGACTTTAGATCTGAATTTGAATGTACTTGTGAACTAACTTAATTTCCTACTTCTAAATTCATTCCTAAATTCACTACTTACATGAATCCTGTAGTTGGGCATTTTGGGACTTCGATTGTGGGCATTGTTTTGTGTCCAGACCAGCAGCAGGTGGTGTGCATTTGCTGGAAAGGCATCGAAGACCTCCGATATGCTGCATCTCCTGATGTGTGTCTCCCTCAAGTGTCTGTCAGCAAATGCCTGCTAGACACCCCATTCCAAGCTGATTGTGACATCACGGTACATGCATCATAGAACAGGCATGCTAGAACATGGGTCTTCAACCTGCGACCCTCCAGCTGCTGTGGAACTACACATCCCAGCATGCCCTGCCTCAGTTTTAGCATACCTTAATAGCAAAACTGTGGCAGGGCATGCTGGGATGTGTAGTTTCACAGCAGCTGGAGGGCCACAGGATGAAGACCCATGTGCTAGAGCCAAGCCGCAGGTACATTGAATGCTAGCAAGCTGAATATTCAAATCCTTTTTGTTCCGCAGCATTCCAATGTGGAAGATTCCATGGAACCAGAGATCCTTCCATTGAGAAGGACATGCTGCCTGGATGACTACACTGTGCAAATTAAATCACGGAGCTAGTTGGTTTGTGGGTGGCTCTGGTGACTGGGTGGTTGGGTGGGTGGTGTGTCGGAGGTGGAGCACATGCAAATGATTGTGTATCATCCAGCTAGTGAGAGAGAAAACTCATGCAGGAGTGTGCCTGCTTGTCAGTGGGTTATGCACCTTGCCAGACGTCAAATCTACATAGAGCAGCTGGAGGGGACAAGAGCAGGTTTGCAAAATATAGATAGAAGAGCATATATGCTGGCACATTCTCCATGATTGTGTCAGCTTATGTTTTGGTGCACTGCACTTTCCTCCACTAAATTTTAGCCATTTTTGTTAAGTTCAAGTGTAGTTGCTTCTCGGCCTTTTGGCTGTGATCTTGTATCGTGGTTGAAGGGTCTGCTGGAGGGAGGGATTGTTTTCTTCATTGGCGAAAGACCAAAGATATTCCAGGATGGAAGGCTTGGGAACACTATCCGTTTTTCAGTTGTGGAAGAGCACAGAGGTCGGATTGGACTACATTCTATAGTAAAGGATACCCTTCTATTTATTGCCCCTCCCCTTATATGTGTCTGTGTTACAATAAAGCTTCGGTCTTGTGATTCCCTCACCCTCTTACACTCCACACACATAGCCTTATTAACTGTTGTATTATTGTATAGTTTAAATGTATAGTGCAGTTCATGATTTATAGTGTAGGCTGGCCTGTGCTGTAGTTCTTGAACTGTACTATACCGACAGCATTTTTATTGTGTTTTGGCTGTGCTGCAACACAGTACTTATGTGTGTAATGTTTATGTATGTTTTTTTGCTTCTTTATGTCAATAAAGACTGCTTTTTCAATCCAATATCTGAAAACAATCAATGTTTATCTTTGATGGCAATAGAAGTGGTATGATATTTGCTGCTTTTGAAAGGCAATATCTGATATGTCCCCTATCTGGGAACCATATATTAAATGGCTTTTCAGAAAAGGGAGATGGTAGAAGAGCTTTCAGTACTGGTAGGACCGATGCACATTTCCTATTCTAGCCTCCAAAAACAGATTCAGTTGCATTTTCCAGCGTGTTTTGGATGCGCCTTTGCAAATGTCTTACATCGACAAACTTATTTAGTACTATTTTGCAAATAGGGTTACATTGTTGCAACATTGTGTTCCCTAATTGCTTGATTTTTTAAATGCAACAATTGATAAAGACACCTGATAACTGCTCTGTGGAGTCTTATTTTGTGTCTACTTTTTATCTACAGTTAATTCTCTACCTCTAATCAAGGCATTTTTAAGTGCTGGGGGCTGCCAGGACGTGAGGCCTACCTAGACTTTAGATCTGAATTTGAATGTACTTGTGAACTAACTTAATTTCCTACTTCTAAATTCATTCCTAAATTCACTACTTACATGAATCCTGTAGTTGGGCATTTTGGGACTTCGATTGTGGGCATTGTTTTGTGTCCAGACCAGCAGCAGGTGGTGTGCATTTGCTGGAAAGGCATCGAAGACCTCCGATATGCTGCATCTCCTGATGTGTGTCTCCCTCAAGTGGCTGTCAGCAAATGCCTGCTAGACACCCCATTCCAAGCTGATTGTGACATCACGGTACATGCATCATAGAACAGGCATGCTAGAACATGGGTCTTCAACCTGCGACCCTCCAGATGCTGTGGAACTACACATCCCAGCATACCCTGCCTCAGTTTTAGCATACCTTAATAGCAAAACTGTGGCAGGGCATGCTGGGATGTGTAGTTTCACAGCAGCTGGAAGGCCACAGGATGAAGACCCATGTGCTAAAGCCAAGCCGCAGGTACATTGAATGCTAGCAAGCTGAATATTTAAATCCTTTTTATTCCGCAGCATTCCAATGTGGAAGATTCCATGGAACCAGAGATCCTTCCATTGCGAAGGACATGCTGCCTGGATGACTACACTGTGCAAATTAAATCACGGAGCCAGTTGGCTTGTGGGTGGCTCTGGTCACTGGGTGGTTGGGTGGGTGGTGTGTCGGAGGTGGAGCACATGCAAATGATTGTGTATCATCCAGCTAGTGAGAGAGAAAACTCATGCAGGAGTGTGCCTGCTTGTCAGTGGGTTATGCACCTTGCCAGACGTCAAATCTACATGGAGCAGCTGGAGAGGACAAGAGCAGGTTTGCAAAATATAGACAGAAGAGCTCTCCAGCCTAGTTTGCTGTCTGTTTCCACTTCTCTTTTCTTGAGCCGCTCCCTTCTATGCCCTTGTGCACTATCCTGACTTCTCCCATCTGCTTACTTTGTGCCTTCCAGCGCACAATGCGAACTACAGGTAGTGCTGCAGGGCCCACACCCTTTTACTTGCCATACAGAGCAGCTCTGGAGCTGTTACAGTGCCCAGCTTCTGCAAGAAATCAGCTTGAATGCTTCAGGGGCTGGGGCATAGCCAACATGAGCCCCACACCGAAGGAGCGTGGAGGTGTTTAATGCGAACTAGGGGTCATCCAAGCGCTGCAAAAGGCCGCCATGCCCTGCACGCCCCTTTTCTCTTTACATATGCAGACGAGGGTTGAAGCCAACTTTGACCCACTGCTTGGATGACATCACCATATGCAAATCCATCTGCTGCAGGCCTTCCCCCAGGAATGCTTGCACTAGTTGTTGCATTTGGTTTGTTGTTTGGGGGTGCTTCAGTATTAGGCAGCCTTCTGCCCTCCCATGTTCATCTGAAAATATGTGTTCTCCCTGCAGTTGTTGTCCCCAGATGAGAGTTCCCTTGTGCTGCCTCAGTTGAATCTTCTTTACTTGACAGAGATGTGCCTGAGCAGCGGCCCTCCCCAGCCCTATCCCAAATCATACTTATTTTGCATAGGAGATACCATGGTCATGAAGATTGTTCTCCCAGGGTGAGGTTCATTCATTGCATTCTGGGTATGCTGACCCCTGTGATTTCCCCAAATGTGGGAAACTTGACTGCATTATTTGTGGTAGTGGGGGACTGTGTTTGTGCTTTCCTCTGGTCAGCTCTGGTAAAAGTCAGATTTCTTTGTCTCAGATCTTCCTCTAGCCTTGTTCTTCTTTCGAGAGTTCCCTTGTGCTGCCTCAGTTGGATCTCCTTTACTTGACAGGGGGGTGCCCAAGCAGCGACCCTCCCCAGCTCTAGCCCAACTCCTACTTACCTGCCAGGTGAGATACTATGATCATGAAGGTGCTTCTCCCAGGGCAAGGCTCACCCATTGCACTCTGGGTGTGCTGCCCCTGTGATTTCCCCAAATGTGGGAAACTTGACTGCATAATTTGTGTTTCCACTGGTCGGCTTTCATATAATTCAGATCTCTTTGTCTCAGGTCTCTCTCCAGCCTAGTTTGCAGTCTGTTTCCACTTCTTTTTTTTTGAGCCCCTCCCTTCTATACCCTTGTGCACTATCCTGACTTCTCCTCCTGTCTGCTTACTTTGTGCCTTCCAATGCACAATGCAAACTACAGGTAGTGCTGCAGGGCCCACAAACTTTTACTTGCATTACAGAGCAGCTCTGGAGCTGTTACAGTGCCAAGCTGCTGCAAGAAATCAGCTTGAATGCTTCAGGGGCTGGGGCATTGCCAACATGAGCCCCACACCGAAGGAGGGTGGGGGTGTTTAATGCGAACTAAGGGTCATCCAAGCGCCGCAAAAGGCCGCCATTCCCTGCATACCCCTTTTCTCTTTTCATATGCAGATGAGGGTTCCAGCCAACTTTGGCCCACTGCTTGGATGACATCACTGTATGCAAATCCGTCTTCTGCAGACCTTCCCCCAGGAATGCTTGTACTAGTTGTTGCATTTGGTTTGTTGTTTGGGGGTGCTTCAGTATTAGGCAGCCTTCTGCCCTCCCATGTTCATCTGAAAATATGTGTTCTCCCTGCAGTTGTTGTCCCCAGATGAGAGTTCCCTTGTGCTGCCTCAGTTGAATCTCCTTTACTTGACAGAGATGTGCCTGAGCAGCGGCCCTCCCCAGCCCTATCCCAAATCATACTTATTTTGCATAGGAGATATCATGGTAATGAAGACTGTTATCCCAGGGTGAGGTTCATTCATTGCATTCTGGGTATGCTGACCCCTGTGATTTCCCCAAATGTGGGAAACTTGACTGCATTATTTGTGGTAGTGGGGGACTGTGTTTGTGCTTTCCTCTGGTCAGCTCTGGTAAAAGTCAGATTTATTTGTCTCAGATCTTCCTCTAGCCTTGTTCTTCTTTTGAGAGTTCCCTTGTGCTGCCTCAGTTGGATCTCCTTCACTTGACAGGGGGGTGCCCGAGCAGCGACCCTCCCCAGCTCTAGCCCAACTCCTACTTACCTGCCAGGTGAGATACTATGATCATGTAGGTGCTTCTCCCAGGGCAAGGCTCACCCATTGCACTCTGGGTGTGCTGCCCCTGTGATTTCCCCAAATGTGGGAAACTTGACTGCATAATTTGTGTTTCCCCTGGTCGGCTCTCGTATAATTCACATCTCTTTGTCTCAGGTCTCTCTCCAGCCTAGTTTGCTGTCTGTTTCCACTTCTCTTTTCTTGAGCTGCTCCCTTCTATGCCCTTGCGCACTATCCTGACTTCTCCCGTCTGCTTACTTTGTGCCTTCCAACGCACAATGCGAACTACAGGTAGTGCTGCAGGGCCCACACCCTTTGACTTGCCTTACAGAGCAGCTCTGGAGCTGTTACAGTGCCCAGCTGCTGCAAGAAATCAGCTTGAATGCTTCAGGGGCTGGGGCATAGCCAACATGAGCCCCACACCGAAGGAGGGTGGAGGTGTTTAATGCGAACTAGGGGTCATCCAAGCGCCGCAAAAGGCCGCCATGCCCTGCACGCCCCTCTTCTCTATTCATATGCAGATGAGTGTTGAAGCCAACTTTGACCCACTGCTTGGATGACATCACCATATGCAAATCCATCTGCTGCAGGCCTTCCCCCAGGAATGCTTGCACTAGTTGTTGCATTTGGTTTGTTGTTTGGGGGTGCTTCAGTATTAGGCAGCCTTCTGCCCTCCCATGTTCATCTGAAAATTTGTGTTCTCCCTGCAGTTGTTGTCCCCCGATGAGAGTTCCCTTGTGCTGCCTCAGTTGAATCTCCTTTACTTGACAGAGATGTGCCTGAGCAGCGGCCCTCCCCAGCTCTATCCCAAATCATACTTATTTTGCATAGGAGATACCATGGTCATGAAGATTGTTTTCCCAGGGTGAGGTTCATTTATTGCATTCTGGGTATGCTGACCCCTGTGATTTCCCCAAATGTGGGAAACTGGACTGCATTATTTGTGGTAGTGAGGGACTGTGTTTGTGCTTTCCTCTGGTCAGCTCTGGTAAAAGTCAGATTTCTTTGTCTCAGATCTTCCTCTAGCCTTGTTCTTCTTTCGAGAGTTCCCTTGTGCTGCCTCAGTTGGATCTCCTTCACTTGACAGGGGGGTGCCCGAGCAGCGACCCTCCCCAGCTCTAGCCCAGCTCCTACTTACCTGCCAGGTGAGATACTATGATCATGAAGGTGCTTCTCCCAGGGCAAGGCTCACCCATTGCACTCTGGGTGTGCTACTCCTGCGGTTTCCCCAAATGTTGGACACTTGACTGCATAATTTGTGTTTCACCTGGTCGGCTCTCGTATAATTCAGATCTCTTTGTCTCAGGTCTCTCTCCAGCCTAATTTGCAGTCTGTTTCCACTTCTCTTTTCTTGAGTTGCTCCCTTCTATGCCCTTGCGCACTATCCTGACTTCTCCCGTCTGCTTACTTTGTGCCTTCCAACGCACAATGCAAACTACAGGTAGTGCTGCAGGGCCCACACCCTTTTACTTGCCTTACAGAGCAGCTCTGGAGCTGTTACAGTGCCCAGCTGCTGCAAGAAATCAGCTTGAATGCTTCAGGGGCTGGGGCATAGCCATCATGAGCCCCACACCGAAGGAGGGTGGAGGTGTTTAATGCGAACTAGGGGTCATCCAAGCACCGCAAAAGGCCGCCATGCCCTGCATGCCAATTTTATCTTTTCATATGCAGACGAGGGTTGAAGCCAACTTTGACCCACTGCTTGGATGACATCACCATATGCAAATCCATCTGCTGCAGGCCTTTCCCCAGGAATGCTTGCACTAGTTGTTGCATTTGGTTTGTTGTTTGGGGGTGCTTCAGTATTAGGCAGCCTTCTGCCCTCCCATGTTCATCTGAAAATATGTGTACCTCCTGCAGTTGTTGTCCCCAGATGAGAGTTCCCTTGTGCTGCCTCAGTTGAATCTCCTATACTTGACAGAGATGTGCCTGAGCAGCGGCCCTCTCCAGCCCTATCCCAAATCATACTTATTTTGCATAGGAGATACCATGGTCATGAAGATTGTTCTCCCAGGGTGAGGTTCATTCATTGCATTCTGGGTATGCTGACCCCTGTTATTTCCCCAAATGTGGTAAACTTGACAGCATTATTTGTGGTAGTGGGGGACTGTGTTTGTGCTTTCCTCTGGTCAGCTCTGGTAAAAGTCAGATTTCTTTGTCTCAGATCTTCCTCTAGCCTTGTTCTTCTTTCGAGAGTTCCCTTGTGCTGCCTCAGTTGGATCTCCTTCACTTGACAGGGGGGTGCCCGAGCAGCGACCCTCCCCAGCTCTAGCCCAACTCCTACTTACCTGCTAGGTGAGATACTATGATCATGAAGGTGCTTCTCCCAGGGCAAGGCTCATAAATTGCACTCTGGGTGTGCTGCTCCTGCGATATCCCCAAATGTGGGAAACTTGACTGCATAATTTGTGTTTCCCCTGGTCGGCTCTCGTATAATTCAGATCTCTTTGTCTCATGTCTCTCTCCAGCCTAGTTTGCTGTCTGTTTACACTTCTCTTTTCTTGAGCCACTCCCTTCTATGCCCTTGCGCACTATCTTGACTTCTCCCGTCTGCTTACTTTGTGCCTTCCAACGCACAATGCGAACTACAGGTAGTGCTGCAGGGCCCACACCCTTTTAGTTGCCTTACAGAGCAGCTCTGGAGCTATTACAGTGCCCAGCTGCTGCAAGTAATCAGCTTGAATGCTTCAGGGGCTGGGGCATAGCCAACATGAGCCCCACACCGAAGTAGGGTGGAGGTGTTTAATGCGAACTAGGGGTCATCCAAGCGCCGCAAAAGGCCGCCATGCCCTGCACGCCCCTTTTCTCTTTTCATATGCAGACGAGGGTTGAAGCCAACTTTGACCCACTGCTTGGATGACATCACCATATGCAAATCCATCTGCTGCAGGCCTTCCCCCAGGAATGCTTGTACTAGTTGTTGCATTTGGTTTGTTGTTTGTGGGTGCTTCAGTATTAGGCAGCCTTCTGCCCTCCCATGTTCATCTGAAAATATGTGTTCTCCCTGCAGTTGTTGTCCCCAGATGAGAGTTCCCTTGTGCTGCCTCAGTTGAATCTCCTTTACTTGACAAGGGAGGCATTTTGGATTTTTTCTTTGGGTACCCTTACACCTGATGGTCTGAATGAGAGCATCGAACTGAACAACATTGGCAGTCTCTGAAGATTTTATCTATTGATTTACCTAATATATTATTTATTGAATATCCATTTATTGTATGTTTAATAAATAAACTAAATTATTAGAAGTAGCTATTTTGGAAACAGCTTTCCTCTTAGGATGAAACTGTATAATCCTGTTGTGTGTGTTCCTTTAAAGTTCTTTAGTAAAATCCACTAGTAATGATGAACATCAGATTTCTTCCTCCATCCTCTTTTTACACTTTCTCTTGGTTCTATATATATATATTTTTCTATTTTTATTTTTTTCCCCTCCTTCTCCCAAAAGGCCCCCCTCCCTCCCCCCCCCCCTCCCTGTTTTAAATTTTAAAATCTTTAAATATTTAAATCTTCGAATCCTTAAATTGTCTGTTTAATATTTATTTTTTCTTCAATTCTTTTTGTTGTTTAAACAGCAATGTAGTTATTCCAGGGGTTAAAATAATGAAATATAGAAATAATATTAACAAAAATTAAAGGTAAAAATGAATTGATAGAATGATCCCATTAAAAGTAAATAAATAATATGGAAGTTAAGCTGAGCAGGCTGGATTCGAACATGGGACTAGCTGCATAGAGTGCAGGTGATGTTTCCCCTGCGCCACAAGAACTGCTTTAGTAGTGGCATGGATTTATGTTACCCTAAAAGGTTTTATATAAGTAAATGGGGATCCTTAGTGCTGAGTCTCTGAATTATGTATATGTGATTATAGATATGAGGTATTGATTGAAAGATTATAGGTTAATCTGTATATAGATTATATATGTTCTGTTATTTTTTAAACCACCTTGTTGCTTATTTTATTATTATTTTTAATCACCATGTTGCTTATTTTTATATTATGAAATGCCTTTATATGTGCAATTGCAATTAGAAAGTTGTTCCATATGTGAGTCATTACATGTATGCATCCAATTAGTACATGTATGTATCCAATCAACTAATTAGTAATGCTATTGGTCCGGTGCATTTTAAAAAGAGCCTGCTAGGCTGCTGATGTATCCTCTGACGAAACCGCTCTTGGATAACAGCGGAGAAACGCATAAGTAAGGTGATTACCGGACACTCTAATTGCTGAGATATAAGCCCGTTCATGAACGAGCTACATCACGGCGGACGTCTGATGTAAAGACAGCGGTGAAGGGGAAAAAGCAATTTGAGACCGAGCAAAAGGAGGTCTCTACCCCACGGCAGGGAGAAATATCCCGACCGCGAGTGCCAATAAGATCCAGCCACGGTTAACGGGGGTCGTAGCATACCGCTGTGTTTCACCAACCATCACAGCGCTCTCCCCCTGTTTTCTTTCATTACTCACGTGAGTTACATATGAACTTTAACTGCAGTAAATAAGAGGCGTTGGTTACAACTGTTGCTGTTCATCCACAAGAAGGAATTTAATGTATCAATTACAATTGGAAAGTAACAATTAAATTACAACAGCTGTATCCAGGAGGATTTTTTGGACACTTTAATAAACATTCCGTTGTCATCAAGGGCAATATGAAATAGATCCTGATTACATTTAGATATGGATAGTGGTGCCTATATATGTTGACTCCATTGTATTTTATTGAATGTGGGTTTCTTCTGTCTATATATATTTTTTAAAAATAAAGAGCTTGTATATTTTATTTTTTGCGCTCCCTTGATAACAAGTGTGATTATCTTTAAAATTTGGTTTATTATTGGTAGAACAGTACTACCTATGGGAGCAGCATTTTATAATATATGGTGAAAATTAATAGATGTATAAAGATTAAATAAGCAACAAATTGGTGAAATAGATACGTTTTGATAGGAGCGCTGGGTTCTATATATATATATTGACATTTGGTTATATATATGTATAGACTTTATAAATTCTTGACAGAGATGTGCCTGAGCAGCGGCCCTCCCCAGCCCTATCCCAAATCATACTTATTTTGCATAGGAGATACCATGGTCATGAAGATTGTTCTCCCAGGGTGAGGTTCATTCATTGCATTCTGGGTATGCTGACCCCTGTGATTTCCCCAAATGTGGGAAACTCGACTGCATTATTTGTGGTAGTGGGGGACTGTGTTTGTGCTTTCCTCTGGTCAGCTCTGGTAAAAGTCAGATTTATTTGTCTCAGATCTTCCTCTAGCCTTGTTCTTCTTTCGAGAGTTTCCATGTGCTGCCTCAGTTGGATCTCCTTCACTTGACAGGGGGGTGCCCGAGCAGCGACCCTCCCCAGCTCTAGCCCAACTCCTACTTACCTGCCAGGTGAGATACTATGATCATGAAGGTGCTTCTCCCAGGGCAAGGCTCACCCATTGCACTCTGGGTGTGCTGCTCCTGCGGTTTCCCCAAATGTTGGACACTTGACTGCATAATTTGTGTTTCCCCTGGTCGGCTCTCGTATAATTCAGATCTCTTTGTCTCAGGTCTCTCTCCAGCCTAGTTTGCTGTCTGTTTCCACTTCTCTTTTCTTGAGTTGCTCCCTTCTATGCCCTTGCGCACTATCCTGACTTCTCCCGTCTGCTTACTTTGTGCCTTCCAACGCACAATGCAAACTACAGGTAGTGCTGCAGGGCCCACACCCTTTTACTTGCCTTACAGAGCAGCTCTGGAGCTGTTACAGTGCCCAGCTGCTGCAAGAAATCAGCTTGAATGCTTCAGGGGCTGGGGCATAGCCCCACACCGAAGGAGGGTGGAGGTGTTTAATGCGAACTAGGGGTCATCCAAGCGCCGCAAAAGGCCGCCATGCCCTGCACGCCCCTTTTCTCTTTTCATATGCAGACGAGGGTTGAAGCCAACTTTGACCCACTGCTTGGATGACATCACCATATGCAAATCCATCTGCTGCAGGCCTTCCCCCAGGAATGCTTGCACTAGTTGTTGCATTTGGTTTGTTGTTTGGGGGTGCTTCAGTATTAGGCAGCCTTCTGCCCTCCCATGTTCATCTGAAAATATGTGTTCTCCCTGCAGTTGTTGTCCCCAGATGAGAGTTCCCTTGTGCTGCCTCAGTTGAATCTCCTTTACTTGACAGAGATGTGCCTGAGCAGCGGCCCTCCCCAGCCCTATCCCAAGTCATACTTATTTTGCATAGGAGATACCATGGTCATGAAGATTGTTCTCCCAGGGTGAGGTTCATTCATTGCATTCTGGGTATGCTGACCCCTATGATTTCCCCAAATGTGGGAAACTCGACTGCATTATTTGTGGTAGTGGGGGACTGTGTTTGTTCTTTCCTCTGGTCAGCTCTGGTAAAAGTCAGATTTATTTGTCTCAGATCTTCCTCTAGCCTTGTTCTTCTATCGAGAGTTTCCTTGTGCTGCCTCAGTTGGATCTACTTCACTTGACAGGGGGGTGCCCGAGCAGCGACCCTCCCCAGCTCTATCCCAAATCCTACTTACCTGCCAGGTGAGATACTATGATCATGAAGGTGCTTCTCCTAGGGCAAGTCTCACCCATTGCACTCTGGGTGTGCTGCTCCTGCGATTTCCCCAAATGTGGGAAACTTGACTGCATAATTTGTGTTTCCCCTGGTCGGCTCTGATTTCCCCAAATGTGGGAAACTTGACTGCATTATTTGTGGTAGTGAGTGACTGTGTTTGTGCTTTCCTCTGGTCAGCTCTGGTAAAAGTCAGATTTCTTTGTCTCAGATCTTCCTCTAGCCTTGTTCTTCTTTCGAGAGTTTCCTTGTGCTGCCTCAGTTGGATCTCCTTCACTTGACAGGGGGGTGCCCGAGCAGCGACCCTCCCCAGCTCTAGCCCAACTCCTACTTACCTGCCAGGTAAGATACTATGATCATGAAGGTGCTTCTCCCAGGGCAAGGCTCACCCATTGCACTCTGGGTGTGCTGCTCCTGCGATTTCCCCAAATGTGGGAAACTTGACTGCATAATTTGTGTTTCCCCTGGTCGGCTCTCGTATAATTCAGATCTCTTTGTCTCAGGTCTCTCTCCAGCCTAGTTTGCTGTCTGTTTCCACTTCTCTTTTCTTGAGCTGCTCCCTTCTATGCCCTTGCGCACTATCCTGACTTCTCCCGTCTGCTTACTTTTTGCCTTCCAACGCACAATGCGAACTACAGGTAGTGCTGCAGTTCCCACACCCTTTTATTTGCCTTACAGAGCAGCTCTGGAGCTGTTACAGTGCCCAGCTGCTGCAAGAAATCAGCTTGAATGCTTCAGGGGCTGGGGCATAGCCAACATGAGCCCCACACTGAAGGAGGGTGGAGGTGTTTAATGCGAGCTAGGGGTCATCCAAGCGCCGCAAAAGGCTGCCATGCCCTGCACGCCCCTTTTCTCTTTTCATATGCAGACGAGGGTTGAAGCCAACTTTGACCCACTGCTTGGATGACATCACCATATGCAAATCCATCTGCTGCAGGCCTTCCCCCAGGAATGCCTGCACTAGTTGTTGCATTTTATTTGTTGTTTTGGGGTGCTTCAGTATTAGGTAGCCTTCTGCCCTCCCATGTTCATCTGAAAATATGTGTTCTCCCTGCAGTTGTTGTCCCCAGATGAGAGTTCCCTTGTGCTGCCTCAGTTGAATCTCCTTTACTTGACAGAGATGTGCCTGAGCAGCGGCCCTCCCCAGCCCTATCCCAAATCATACTTATTTTGCATAGGAGATACCATGGTCATGAAGATTGTTCTCCCAGGGTGAGGTTCATTCATTGCATTCTGGGTATGCTGACCCCTGTGATTTCCACAAATGTGGGAAACTCGACTGCATTATTTGTGATAGTGGGGGACTGTGTTTGTGCTTTCCTCTGGTCAGCTCTGGTAAAAGTCAGATTTCTTTGTCTCAGATTTTCCTCTAACCTTGTTCTTCTTTCGAGAGTTCCCTTGTGCTGCCTCAGTTGGATCTCCTTCACTTGACAGGGGGCTGCCCGAGCAGCGACCCTCCCCAGCTCTAGCCCAACTCCTACTTACCTGCCAGGTGAGATACTATGATCATGAAGTTGCTTCTCCCTGGGCAAGGATCACCCATTGCACTCTGGGTGTGCTGCCCCTGTGATTTCCCCAAATGTGGGAAACTTGACTGCGTAATTTGTGTTTCCCCTGGTCGGCTCTCATATAATTCAGATCTCTTTGTCTCAGGTCTCTCTCCAGCCTAGTTTGCTGTCTGTTTCCACTTCTTTTTTCTTGAGCCCCTCCCTTCTATACCCTTGTGCACTATCCTGACTTCTCCTCCCGTCTGCTTACTTTGTGCCTTACAATGCACAATGCAAACTACAGGTAGTGCTGCAGGGCCCACACCCTTTTACTTGCCTTACAGAGCAGCTCTGGAGCTGTTACAGTGCCCAGCTGCTGCAAGAAATCAGCTTGAATGCTTCAGGGGCTGGGGCATGGCCAACATGAGCCCCACACAGAAGGAGGGTGGAGGTATTTAATGCGAACTAGGGGTCATCCAAGCGCTGCAAAAGGCCGCCATGCCCTGCATACCCCTTTTCTCTTTTCATATGCAGATGAGGGTTCCAGCCAACTTTGGCCCACTGCTTGGATGACATCACCGTATGCAAATCCGTCTTCTGCAGACCTTCCCCCAGGAATGCTTGTACTAGTTGTTGCATTTGGTTTGTTGTTTGGGGGTGCTTCAGTATTAGGCAGCCTTCTGCCCTCCAATGTTCATCTGAAAATATGTGTTCTCCCTGCAGTTGTTGTCCCCAGATGAGAGTTCCCTTGTGCTGCCTCAGTTGAATCTCCTTTACTTGACAGAGATGTGCCTGAGCAGCGGCCCTCCCCAGCCCTATCCCAAATCATACTTATTTTGCATAGGAGATACCATGGTCATGAAGATTGTTCTCCCAGGGTGAGGTTCATTCATTGCATTCTGGGTATGCTGACCCCTGTGATTTCCCCAAACGTGGGAAACTTGACTGCATTATTTGTGGTAGTGAGTGACTGTGTTTGTGCTTTCCTCTGGTCAGCTCTGGTAAAAGTCAGATTTCTTTGTCTCAGATCTTCCTCTAGCCTTGTTCTTCTTTCGAGAGTTTCCTTGTGCTGCCTCAGTTGGATCGCCTTCACTTGACAGGGGGGTGCCCGAGCAGCGACCCTCCCCAGCTCTAGCCCAACTCCTACTTACCTGCCAGGTGAGATACTATGATCATGAAGGTGCTTCTCCCAGGGCAAGGCTCACCCATTGCACTCTGGGTGTGCTGCTCCTGCGATTTCCCCAAATGTGGGAAACTTGACTGCATAATTTGTGTTTCCCCTGGTCGGCTCTCGTATAATTCAGATCTCTTTGTCTCAGGTCTCTCTCCAGCCTAGTTTGCTGTCTGTTTCCACTTCTCTTTTCTTGAGCCGCTCCCTTCTATGCCCTTGCGCACTATCCCAGGATAATTATTGTAGCTGGTCTGCGGGTAACAGCTCTCAGATCCACTTCTAGAAAAAATGCAACAATGTAATTTGAGTGACAAACTGCAGAGATGAACCCTTTCTGTGACTGCTGCACAGGGATCACACAAACTCTATTCATAGGGCTGACTTCACTTAGGGGAGATGTTCTCGCCCCGCAAAGAAGTGCGAGTATATACCGCACTTACGGTACCATTGGATTTACAGATATTTTCTTGCAATACACTATGGGGGTCATTCTGAGTTGATTGCTCGCTAGCAGTTTTTAGCAGCCTTAAAACGGTGGAGTTAACATATCTCACGTGGAAGGTGGTCATGTTATTAGCCTTGGCTTCGGCTAGGCGAGTGTCGGAATTAGCGGCTTTGTCACATAAAAGCCCATATTTGGTGTTCCATGTGGATAGAGCGGAATTGCGGACCCATCCTCAATTCCTACCAAAAGTGGTCTCATCTTTTCATATGAACCAATCTATTGTGGTGCCTTTGGCTACGCGTGACTTGGAGGATTCCGAGTTACTTGATGTGGTCAGGGCTTTGAAAATTTACGTGGCCAGGACGGCTAGAGTCAGGAAAACTGAAGCGCTGTTTGTCCTGTATGCAACCAACAAGATTGGTGCCCCTGCTTCAAAGCAGGCTATTGCTCGCTGGATTTGTAACACGATTCAGCAAGCGCATTCTATGGCTGGATTGCAGTTACCGAAATCGGTCTAGGCCCATTCCACGAGGAAAGTGGGCTCTTCTTGGGCGGCTGCCCGAGGGGTCTCGGCACTACAGCTGTGTCGAGCTGCTACTTGGTCAGGTTCAAACACCTTTTCAAAATACTATAAGTTTGATACCCTGGCTGAGGAGGAACTCATGTTTGCTCAATCGGTGCTGCAGAGTCATCCGCACTCTCCCGCCCGTTTTGGAGCTTTGGTATAATCCCCATGGTCCTTACGGAGTCCCCAGCATCCTCTAGGACGTTAGAGAAAATAAGATTTTAAACCTACCGGTAAATCTTTTTCTCGTAGTCCGTAGAGGATGCTGGGCGCCCGTCCCAAGTGCGGACTACTTCTGCAATACTTGTATATAGTTATTGCTTCAATAAGGGTTATGTTATAGTTGCATTGGTCCTGCACTGATGCTACAGTATGTTGTTTTTTCGTACTCATAACTGGGTAGTTTATCACAAGTTATACGGTGTGATTGGTGTGGCTGGTATGAATCTTGCCCTGGATTAACAAAATCCTTTCCTCATACTGTCAGTCTCCTCTGGGCACAGTTTCTCTAACTGTGGCATAGAGGCGCATAGAGGGAGGAGCCAGTGCACACCCAGAACTAAAGTCTTTCTTAAAGTGCCCATGTCTCCTGCGGAGCCCGTCTATCCCCATGGTCCTTACGGAGTCCCCAGCACCCTCTACGGACTACGAGAAAAAGATTTACCGGTAGGTTTAAAATCTTATTTTCTACTTTATTCTTTTCTATCCTAGTTTATTACG
Source organism: Pseudophryne corroboree (assembly GCF_028390025.1). Lineage (NCBI taxonomy): Eukaryota > Metazoa > Chordata > Amphibia > Anura > Myobatrachidae > Pseudophryne > Pseudophryne corroboree. Next base: position 171,185,827 of record NC_086451.1, read on the forward strand.
ACCAACTCTCATCCAAGGAGTTTGATATTCTACTACCTGCATGCAATTTAAATTGCTTAAATTGTTTATATGGTTGATTTGTCCTTCACAACCCATAATCTGCAACTTGGATGTACTTGTGTCATTGAAAATCTTATAATAAAAATGTTTATATATTGAAAAAAAAAGTTATAAGACATATGCATTCAATATTTGAAGAAACAAAATAAAATAAAGCTATGTATTGGGTTTCACTAACAAGCACATTGGAAGACTTGACTACTGTTAAAAGACATGCATTACATGGTATAGAGCCACAAACCACAATGTAGTAAAATAAAAACAAACTTACATGTGCTAGAGCTGGGGAGGGTCGCTGCTCGGGCAGCCCCCTGTCAAGTGAAGGAGATCCAACTGAGGCAGCACAAGGGAACTCTCGAAAGAAGAACAAGGCTAGAGGAAAATCTGAGACAAAGAAATCTGACTTTTACCAGAGCTGACCAGAGGAAAGCACAAACACAGTCCCCCACTACCACAAATAATGCAGTCGAGTTTCCCACATTTGTGGAAATCACAGGGGTCAGCATACCCAGAATGCAATGAATGAACCTCACCCTGGGAGAACAATCTTCATGACCATGGTATCTCCTATGCAAAATAAGTATGATTTGGGATAGGGCTGGGGAGGGCCGCTGCTCAGGCACATCTCTGTCAAGTAAAGGAGATTCAACTGAGGCAGCACAAGGGAACTCTCATCTGGGGACAACAACTGCAGGGAGAACACATATTTTCAGATGAACATGGGAGGGCAGAAGGCTACCTAATACTGAAGCACCCCCAAACAACAAACAAAATGCAACAACTAGTGCAAGCATTCCTGGGGGAAGGCCTGCAGCAGATGGATTTGCATATGGTGATGTCATCCAAGCAGTGGGTCAAAGTTGGCTTCAACCCTCGTCTGCATATGAAAAGAGAAAAGGGGCGTGCAGGGCATGGCAGCCTTTTGCTGCGCTTGGATGACCTCTAGCTCGCATTAAACACCTCCACCCTCCTTCGGTGTGGGGCTCATGTTGGCTATGCCCCAGCCCCTGAAGCATTCAAGCTGATTTCTTGCAGCAGTTGGCACTGTAACAGCTCCAGAGCTGCTCTGTAAGGCAAATAAAAGGGTGTGGGACCTGCAGCACTACCTGTAGTTCGCATTGTGCGTTGGAAGGCAAAAAGTAAGCAGACGGGAGAAGACAGGATAGTGCGCAAGGGCATAGAAGGGAGCGGCTCAAGAAAAGAGAAGTGGAAACAGACAGCAAACTAGGCTGGAGAGAGACCTGAGACAAAGAGATCTGAATTATACGAGAGCCGACCAGGGGAAACACAAATTATGCAGTCAAGTTTCCCACATTTGGGGAAATCGCAGGAGCAGCACACCCAGAGTGCAATGGGTGAGCCTTGCCCTGGGAGAAGCACCTTCATGATCATAGTATCTCACCTGGCAGGTAAGTAGGAGTTGGGCTAGAGCTGGGGAGGGTCGCTGCTCGGGCACCCCCCTGTCAAGTGAAGGAGATCCAACTGAGGCAGCACAAGGAAACTCTCGAAAGAAGAACAAGGCTAGAGGAAGATCTGAGACAAAGAAATCTGACTTTTACCAGAGCTGACCAGAGGAAAGCACAAACACAGTCACTCACTACCACAAATAATGCAGTCAAGTTTCCCACATTTGGAGAAATCACAGGGGTCAGCATACCCAGAATGCAATGAATGAACCTCACCCTGGGAGAACAATCTTCATGACCATAGTATCTCCTATGCAAAATAAGTATGATTTGGGATAGGGCTGGGGAGGGCCGCTGCTCAGGCACATCTCTGTCAAGTAAAGGAGATTCAACTGAGGCAGCACAAGGGAACTCTCATCTGGGGACAACAACTGCAGGGAGAACACATATTTTCAGATGAACATGGGAGGGCAGAAGGCTGCCTAATACTGAAGCACCCCCAAACAACAAACCAAATGCAACAACTAGTACAAGCATTCCTGGGGGAAGGTCTGCAGAAGACGGATTTGCATACGGTGATGTCATCCAAGCAGTGGGCCAAAGTTGGCTGGAACCCTCATCTGCATATGAAAAGAGAAAAGGGGTATGCAGGGCATGGCGGCCTTTTGCAGCGCTTGGATGACCCCTAGTTCGCATTAAATACCTCCACCCTCCTTCTGTGTGGGGCTCATGTTGGCCATGCCCCAGCCCCTGAAGCATTCAAGCTGATTTCTTGCAGCAGCTGGGCACTGTAACAGCTCCAGAGCTGCTCTGTAAGGCAAGTAAAAGGGTGTGGGCCCTGCAGCACTACCTGTAGTTTGCATTGTGCATTGTAAGGCACAAAGTAAGCAGACGGGAGGAGAAGTCAGGATAGTGCACAAGGGTATAGAAGGGAGGGGCTCAAGAAAAAAGAAGTGGAAACAGACAGCAAACTAGGCTGGAGAGAGACCTGAGACAAAGAGATCTGAATTATATGAGAGCCGACCAGGGGAAACACAAATTACACAGTCAAGTTTCCCACATTTGGGGAAATCACAGGGGCAGCACACCCAGAGTGCAATGGGTGATCCTTGCCCAGGGAGAAGCAACTTCATGATCATAGTATCTCACCTGGCAGGTAAGTAGGAGTTGGGCTAGAGCTGGGGAGGGTCGCTGCTCGGGCACCCCCCTGTCAAGTGAAGGAGATCCAACTGAGGCAGCACAAGGGAACTCTCGAAAGAAGAACAAGGCTAGAGGAAAATCTGAAACAAAGAAATCTGACTTTTACCAGAGCTGACCAGAGGAAAGAACAAACACAGTCCCCCACTACCACAAATAATGCAGTCGAGTTTCCCACATTTAGGGAAATCACAGGGGTCAGCATACCCAGAATGCAATGAATGAACCTCACCCTGAGAGAACAATCTTCATGACCATGATATCGCCTATGCAAAATAAGTATGATTTGGGATAGGGCTGGGGAGGGCCGCTGCTCAGGCACATCTCTGTCAAGTAAAGGAGATTCAACTGAGGCAGCACAAGGGAACTCTCATCTGGGGACAACAACTGCAGGGAGAACACATATTTTCAGATGAACATGGGAGGGCAGAAGGCTGCCTAATACTGAAGCACCCCCAAACAACAAACCAAATGCAACAACTAGTGCAAGCATTCCTGGGGGAAGGCTGCAGCAGATGGATTTGCATATGGTGATGTCATCCAAGCAGTGGGTCAAAGTTGGCTTCAACCCTCGTCTGCATATGAAAAGAGAAAAGGGGCGTGCAGGGCATGGCGGCCTTTTGCGGCAATTGGATGACCCCTAGTTCGCATTAAACACCTCCACCCTCCTTCGGTGTGGGGCTCATGTTGGCTATGCCCCAGCCCCTGAAGCATTCAAGCTGATTTCTTGCAGCAGCTAGGCACTGTAACAGCTCCAGAGCTGCTCTGTAAGGCAAGTAAAAGGGCGTGGGCCCTGCAGCACTACCTGTAGTTCGCATTGTGCGTTGGAAGGCACAAATTAAGCAGACGGGAGAAGTCAGGATAGTGCGCAAGGGCATAGAAGGGAGCGGCTCAAGAAAAAAGAAGTGTAAACAGACAGCAAACTAGGCTGGAGAGAGACATGAGACAAAGAGATCTGAATTATACGAGAGCCGACCAGGGGAAACACAAATTATGCAGTCAAGTTTCCCACATTTGGGGAAATCGCAGGAGCAGCACACCCAGAGTGCAATTGGTGAGCCTTGCCCTGGGAGAAGCACCTTCATGATCATAGTATCTTACCTAGCAGGTAAGAAGGAGTTGGGCTAGAGCTGGGGAGGGTCGCTGCTCGGGCACCCCCCTGTCAAGTGAAGGAGATCCAACTGAGGCAGCACAAGGGAACTCTCGAAAGAAGAACAAGGCTAGAGGAAGATCTGAGACAAAGAAATCTGACTTTTACCAGAGCTGACCAGAGGAAAGCACAAACACAGTCCCCCACTACCACAAATAATGCTGTCAAGTTTACCACATTTGGGGAAATAACAGGGGTCAGCATACCCAGAATGCAATGAATGAACCTCACCCTGGGAGAACAATCTTCATGACCATGGTATCTCCTATGCAAAATAAGTATGATTTGGGATAGGGCTGGGGAGGGCCGCTGCTCAGGCACATCTCTGTCAAGTAAAGGAGATTCAACTGAGGCAGCACAAGGGAACTCTCATCTGGGGACAACAACTGCAGGAGGTACACATATTTTCAGATGAACATGGGAGGGCAGAAGGCTGCCTAATACTAAAGCACCCCCAAACAACAAACCAAATGCAACAACTAGTGCAAGCATTCCTGGGGGAAGGCCTGCAGCAGATGGATTTGCATATGGTGATGTCATCCAAGCAGTGGGTCAAAGTTGGCTTCAACCCTCGTCTGCATATGAAAAGAGAAAATTGGCATGCAGGGCATGGCGGCCTTTTGCGGTGCTTGGATGACCCCTAGTTCGCATTAAACACCTCCACCCTCCTTCGGTGTGGGGCTCATGATGGCTATGCCTCAGCCCCTGAAGCATTTAAGCTGATTTCTTGCAGCAGCTGGGCACTGTAACAGCTCCAGAGCTGCTCTGTAAGGCAAGTAAAAGGGTGTGGGCCCTGCAGCACTACCTGTAGTTTGCATTGTGCGTTGGAAGGCACAAAGTAAGCAGACGGGAGAAGTCAGGATAGTGCGCAAGGGCATAGAAGGGAGCAACTCAAGAAAAGAGAAGTGGAAACAGACTGCAAATTAGGCTGGAGAGTGACCTGAGACAAAGAGATCTGAATTATACGAGAGCCGACCAGGTGAAACACAAATTATGCAGTCAAGTGTCCAACATTTGGGGAAACCGCAGGAGTAGCACACCCAGAGTGCAATGGGTGAGCCTTGCCCTGGGAGAAGCACCTTCATGATCATAGTATCTCACCTGGCAGGTAAGTAGGAGTTGGGCTAGAGCTGGGGAGGGTCGCTGCTCGGGCACCCCCCTGTCAAGTGAAGTAGATCCAACTGAGGCAGCACAAGGAAACTCTCGATAGAAGAACAAGGCTAGAGGAAGATCTGAGACAAAGAAATCTGACTTTTACCAGAGCTGACCAGAGGAAAGAACAAACACAGTCCCCCACTACCACAAATAATGCAGTCGAGTTCCCCACATTTGTGGAAATCACAGGGGTCAGCATACCCAGAATGCAATGAATGAACCTCACCCTGGGAGAACAATCTTCATGACCATGGTATCTCCTATGCAAAATAAGTATGACTTGGGATAGGGCTGGGGAGGGCCGCTGCTCAGGCACATCTCTGTCATGTAAAGGAGATTCAACTGAGGCAGCACAAGGGAACTCTCATCTGGGGACAACAACTGCAGGGAGAACACATATTTTCAGATGAACATGGTAGGGCAGAAGGCTGCCTAATACTGAAGCACCCCCAAACAACAAACCAAATGCAACAACTAGTGCAAGCATTCCTGGGGGAAGGCCTGCAGCAGATGGATTTGCATATGGTGATGTCATCCAAGCAGTGGGTCAAAGTTGGCTTCAACCCTCGTCTACATATGAAAAGAGAAAAGGGGCGTGCAGGGCATGGCGGCCTTTTGCTGCACTTGGATGACCCCTAGTTCGCATTAAACACCTCCACCCTCCTTCGGTGTGGGGCTATGCCCCAGCCCCTGAAGCATTCAAGCTGATTTCTTGCAGCAGCTGGGCACTGTAACAGCTCCAGAGCTGCTCTGTAAGGCAAGTAAAAGGGTGTGGGCCCTGCAGCACTACCTGTAGTTTGCATTATGCGTTGGAAGGCACAAAGTAAGCAGACGGGAGAAGTCAGGATAGTGAGCAAGGGCATAGAAGGGAGCAACTCAAGAAAAGAGAAGTGGAAACAGACAGCAAACTAGGCTGGAGAGAGACCTGAGACAAAGAGATCTGAATTATACGAGAGCCGACCAGGGGAAACACAAATTATGCAGTCAAGTGTCCAACATTTGGGGAAACCGCAGAAGCAGCACACCCAGAGTGCAATGGGTGAGCCTTGCCCTGGGAGAAGCACCTTCATGATCATAATATCTCACCTGGCAGGTAAGTAGGAGTTGGGCTAGAGCTGGGGAGGGTCGCTGCTCGGGCACCCCCCTGTCAAGTGAAGGAGATCCAACTGAGGCAGCACAAGGGAACTCTCGAAAGAAGAACAAGGCTAGAGGAAGATCTGAGACAAAGAAATCTGACTTTTACCAGAGCTGACCAGAGGAAAGCACAAACACAGTCCCCCACTACCACAAATAATGCTGTCAAGTTTACCACATTTGGGGAAATAACAGGGGTCAGCATACCCAGAATGCAATGAATGAACCTCACCCTGGGAGAACAATCTTCATGACCATGGTATCTCCTATGCAAAATAAGTATGATTTGGGATAGGGCTGGAGAGGGCTCAGGCACATCTCTGTCAAGAATTTATAAAGTCTATACATATATATAACCAAATGTCAATATATATATATAGAACCCAGCGCTCCTATCAAAACTTATCTATTTCACCAATTTGTTGCTTATTTAATCTTTATACATCTATTAATTTTCACCATATATTATAAAATGCTGCTCCCATAGGTAGTACTGTTCTACCAATAATAAACCAAATTTTAAAGATAATCACACTTGTTATCAAGGGAGCGCAAAAAATAAAATATACAAGCTCTTTATTTTTAAAAAATATATATAGACAGAAGAAACACACATTCAATAAATTACAATGGAGTCAACATATATAGGCACCACTATCCATATCTAAATGTAATCAGGATCTATTTCATATTGCCCTTGATGACAACGGAATGTTTATTAAAGTGTCCAAAAAATCCTCCTGGATACAGCTGTTGTAATTTAATCGTTACTTTCCAATTGTAATTGATACATTAAATTCCTTCTTGTGGATGAACAGCAACAGTTGTAACCAACGCCTCTTATTTACTGCAGTTAAAGTTCATATGTAACTCACGTGAGTAATGAAAGAAAACAGGGGGAGAGCGCTGTGATGGTTGGTGAAACACAGCGGTATGCTACGACCCCCGTTAACCGTGGCTGGATCTTATTGGCACTCGCGGTCGGGATATTTCTCCCTGCCGTGGGGTAGAGACCTCCTTTTGCTCAGTCTCAAATTGCTTTTTCCCCTTCACCGCTGTCTTTACATCAGACGTCCGCCGTGATGTAGCTCGTTCATGAACGGGCTTATATCTCAGCAATCAGAGTGTCCGGTAATCACCTTACTTACGCGTTTCTCCGCTGTTATCCAAGAGCGGTTTCGTCAGAGGATACATCAGCAGCCTAGCAGGCTCTTTTTAAAATGCACCGGACCAATAGTATTACTAATTAGTTGATTGGATACATACATGTACTAATTGGATGCATACATGTAATGACTCACATATGGAACAACTTTCTAATTGCAATTGCACATATAAAGGCATTTCATAATATAAAAATAAGCAACATGGTGATTAAAAATAATAATAAAATAAGCAACAAGGTGGTTTAAAAAATAACAGAAAATATATAATCTATATACAGATTAACCTATAATCTTTCAATCAATACCTCATATCTATAATCACATATACATAATTCAGAGACTCAGCACTAAGGATCCCCATTTACTTATATAAAACCTTTTAGGGTAACATAAATCCATGCCACTACTAAAGCAGTTCTTGTGGCGCAGGGGAAACATCACCTGCACTCTATGCAACTAGTCCCATGTTCGAATCCAACCTGCTCAGCTTAACATCCATATTATTTATTTACTTTTAATGGGATCATTCTATCAATTCATTTTTACCTTTAATTTTTGTTAATATTATTTCTATATTTCATTATTTTAACCCCTGGAATAATTACATTGCTGTTTAAACAACAAAAAGAATTGAAGAAAAAATAAATATTAAACAGACAATTTAAGGATTCGAAGATTTAAATATTTAAAGATTTTAAAATTTAAAACAGGGAGGGGGGGGGGGGGAGGGAGGGTGGCCTTTTGGGAGAAGGAGGGGAAAAAAATAAAAATAGAAAAAAAAATATATATATAGAACCAAGAGAAAGTGTAAAAAGAGGATGGAGGAAGAAATCTGATGTTCATCATTACTAGTGGATTTTACTAAGGAACTTTAAAGGAATACACACAACAGGATTATACAGTTTCATCCTAAGAGGAAAGCTGTTTCCAAAATAGCTACTTCTAATAATTTTGTTTATTTATTAAACATACAATAAATGGATATTCAATAAATAATATATTAGGTAAATCAATAGATAAAATCTTCAGAGACTGCCAATGTTGTTCAGTTCGATGCTCTCATTCAGACCATCAGGTGTAAGGGTACCCAAAGAAAAAATCCAAAATGCCTCCCTTGTCAAGTAAAGGAGATTCAACTGAGGCAGCACAAGGGAACTCTCATCTGGGGACAACAACTGCAGGGAGAACACATATTTTCAGATGAACATGGGAGGGCAGAAGGCTGCCTAATACTGAAGCACCCCCAAACAACAAACCAAATGCAACAACTAGTACAAGCATTCCTGGGGGAAGGCCTGCAGCAGATGGATTTGCATATGGTGATGTCATCCAAGCAGTGGGTCAAAGTTGGCTTCAACCCTCGTCTGCATATGAAAAGAGAAAAGGGGCGTGCAGGGCATGGCGGCCTTTTGCGGCGCTTGGATGACTCCTAGTTCGCATTAAACACCTCCACCCTACTTCGGTGTGGGGCTCATGTTGGCTATGCCCCAGCCCCTGAAGCATTCAAGCTGATTACTTGCAGCAGCTGGGCACTGTAATAGCTCCAGAGCTGCTCTGTAAGGAAACTAAAAGGGTGTGGGCCCTGCAGCACTACCTGTAGTTCGCATTGTGCGTTGGAAGGCACAAAGTAAGCAGACGGGAGAAGTCAAGATAGTGCGCAAGGGCATAGAAGGGAGTGGCTCAAGAAAAGAGAAGTGTAAACAGACAGCAAACTAGGCTGGAGAGAGACATGAGACAAAGAGATCTGAATTATACGAGAGCCGACCAGGGGAAACACAAATTATGCAGTCAAGTTTCCCACATTTGGGGAAATCGCAGGAGCAGCACACCCAGAGTGCAATTGGTGAGCCTTGCCCTGGGAGAAGCACCTTCATGATCATAGTATCTTACCTAGCAGGTAAGAAGGAGTTGGGCTAGAGCTGGGGAGGGTCGCTGCTCGGGCACCCCCCTGTCAAGTGAAGGAGATCCAACTGAGGCAGCACAAGGGAACTCTCGAAAGAAGAACAAGGCTAGAGGAAGATCTGAGACAAAGAAATCTGACTTTTACCAGAGCTGACCAGAGGAAAGCACAAACACAGTCCCCCACTACCACAAATAATGCTGTCAAGTTTACCACATTTGGGGAAATAACAGGGGTCAGCATACCCAGAATGCAATAAATGAACCTCACCCTGGGAGAACAATCTTCATGACCATGGTATCTCCTATGCAAAATAAGTATGATTTGGGATAGGGCTGGGGAGGGCCGCTGCTCAGGCACATCTCTGTCAAGTAAAGGAGATTCAACTGAGGCAGCACAAGGGAACTCTCATCTGGGGACAACAACTGCAGGAGGTACACATATTTTCAGATGAACATGGGAGGGCAGACGGCTGCCTAATACTGAAGCACCCCCAAACAACAAACCAAATGCAACAACTAGTGCAAGCATTCCTGGGGGAAGGCCTGCAGCAGATGGATTTGCATATGGTGATGTCATCCAAGCAGTGGGTCAAAGTTGGCTTCAACCCTCGTCTGCATATGAAAAGAGAAAATTGGCATGCAGGGCATGGCGGCCTTTTGCGGCGCTTGGATAACCCCTAGTTCGCATTAAACACCTCCACCCTCCTTCGGTGTGGGGCTCATGTTGGCTATGCCCCAGCCCCTGAAGCATTCAAGCTGATTTCTTGCAGCAGCTGGGCACTGTAACAGCTCCAGAGCTGCTCTGTAAGGCAAGTAAAAGGGTGTGGGCCCTGCAGCACTACCTGTAGTTCGCATTGTGCGTTGGAAGGCAAAAAGTAAGCAGACGGGAGAAGTCAGGATAGTGCGCAAGGGCATAGAAGGGAGCGGCTCAAGAAAAGAGAAGTGGAAACAGACAGCAAACTAGGCTGGAGAGAGACCTGAGACAAAGACATCTGAATTATACGAGAGCCGACCAGGGGAAACACAAATTATGCAGTCAAGTTTCCCGCATTTGGGGAAATCACAGGGGCAGCACACCCAGAGTGCGATGGGTGAGCCTTGCCCTGGGAGAAGCACCTACATGATCATAGTATCTCACCTGGCAGGTAAGTAGGAGTTGGGCTAGAGCTGGGGAGGGTCGCTGCTCGGGCACCCCCCTGTCAAGTGAAGGAGATCCAACTGAGGCAGCACAAGGGAACTCTCGAAAGAAGAACAAGGCTAGAGGAAGATCTGAGACAAAGAAATCTGTCTTTTACCAGAGCTGACCAGAGGAAAGCACAAACACAGTCCCCCACTACCACAAATAATGCAGTCGAGTTTCCAACATTTGGGGAAATCACAGGGGTCAGCATACCCAGAATGCAATGAATGAACCTCACCCTGGGAGAACAATCTTCATGACCATGGTATCTCCTATGCAAAATAAGTATGATTTGGGATAGGGCTGGGGAGGGCCGCTGCTCAGGCACATCTCTGTCAAGTAAAGGCGATTCAACTGAGGCAGCACAAGGGAACTCTCATCTGGGGACAACAACTGCAGGGAGAACACATATTTTCAGATGAACATGGGAGGGCAGAAGGCTGCCTAATACTGAAGCACCCCCAAACAACAAACCAAATGCAACAACTAGTGCAAGCATTCCTGGGGAAGGCCTGCAGCAGATGGATTTGCATATGGTGATGTCATCCAAGCAGTGGGTCAAAGTTGGCTTCAACCCTCGTCTGCATATGAAAAGAAAAAAGGGATGTGCAGGGCATGGCGGCCTTTTGCGGCGCTTGGATGACCCCTAATTCGCATTAAACATCTCCACCCTCCTTCGGTGTGGGGCTCATGTTGGCTATGCCCCAGCCCCTGAAGCATTCAAGCTGATTTCTTGCAGCAGCTGGGCACTGTAACAGCTCCAGAGCTGCTCTGTAAAGCATGTAAAAGGGTGTGGGCCCTGCAGCACTACCTGTAGTTTGCATTGTGCGTTGGAAGGCACAAAGTAAGCAGACAGGAGAGGTCAGAATAGTGCGCAAGGGCATAGAAGGGAGCGGCTCAAGAAAAGAGAAGTGGAAACAGACAGCAAACTAGGCTGGAGAGAGACCTGAGACAAAGAGATCTGAATTATACGAGAGCCGACCAGGGGAAACACAAATTATGCAGTCAAGTGTCCCACATTTGGGGAAATCGCAGGAGCAGCACACCCAGAGTGCAATGGGTGAGCCTTGCCCTGGGAGAAGCACCTACATGATCATAGTATCTCACCTGGCAGGTAAGTAGGAGTTGGGCTAGAGCTGGGGAGGGTCGCTGCTCGGGCACCCCCCTGTCAAGTGAAGGAGATCCAACTGAGGCAGCACAAGGGAACTCTCGAAAGAAGAACAAGGCTAGAGGAAGAAATGAGACAAAGAAATCTGACTTCTACCAGAGCTGACCAGAGGAAAGCACAAACACAGTCCCCCACTACTACAAATAATGCAGTCAAGTTTCCCACATTTGGGGAAATCACAGGGGTCAGCATACCCAGAATGCAATGAATGAACCTCACCCTGGGATAACAATCTTCATGACCATGGTATCTCCTATGCACGATAAGTATGATTTGGGATAGGGCTGGAGAGGGCCGCTGCTCAGGCACATCTCTGTCAAGTAAAGGAGATTCAACTGAGGCAGCACAAGGGAACTCTCATCTGGGGACAACAACTGCAGGGAGAACACATATTTTCAGATGAACATGGGAGGGCAGAAGGCTGCCTAATACTGAAGCACCCCCAAACAACAAACCAAATGCAACAACTAGTGCAAGCATTCCTGGGGGAAGGCCTGCAGCAGATTGATTTGCATATGGTAATGCCATCCAAGCAGTGGGTCAAAGTTGGCTTTAACCCTCGTCTGCATATGAAAAGAGAAAAGGGGCGTGCAGGGCATGGCGGCCTTTTGCGGCGCTTGGATGACCTCTAGTTCGCATTAAACACCTCCACCCTCCTTCGGTGTGGGGCTCATGTTGGCTATGCCCCAGCCCCTGAAGCATTCAAGCTGATTTCTTGCAGCAGCTGGGCACTGTAACAGCTCCAGAGCTGCTCTGTAAGGCAAGTAAAAGGGTGTGGGCCCTGCAGCACTACCTGTAGTTTGCATTGTGCATTGGAAGGCACAAAGTAAGCAGACGGGAGAAGTCAGGATAGTGCGCAAGGGCATAGAAGGGAGCGGCTCAAGAAAAGAGAAGTGGAAACAGACAGCAAACTAGGCTGGAGAGCTCTTCTGTCTATATTTTGCAAACCTGCTCTTGTCCTCTCCAGCTGCTCCATGTAGATTTGACGTCTGGAAAGGTGCATAACCTACTGACAAGCAGGCACACTCCTGCATGAGTTTTCTCTCTCACTAGCTGGATGATACACAATCATTTGCATGTGCTCCACCTCCGACACACGACCCACCCAACCACCCAGTGACCAGAGCCACCCACAAGCCAACTGGCTCCGTGACTTAATTTGCACAGTGCAGTCATCCAGGCAGCATGTCCTTCTCAATGGAATAATCTCTGGTTCCATGGAATCTTCTGCATTGGAATGCTGCGGAACAAAAAGGATTTAAACATTCAGCTTGCTAGCATTCAATGTACCTGCGGCTTGGCTCTAGCACATGGGTCTTCATCCTGTGGCCCTCCAGCTGCTGTGAAACTACACATCCCAGCATGCCCTGCCACAGTTTTGCTATTAAGGTATGCTAAAACTGAGGCAGGGCATGCTGGGATGTGTAGTTCCACAGCAGCTGGAGGGTCGCAGGTTGAAGACCCATGTTCTAGCATGCCTGTTCTATGATGCATGTTCCGTGATGTCACAATCAGCTTGGAATGGGGTATCTAGCAGGCATTTGCTGACAGCCACTTGAGAGAGACACACATCAGGAGATGCAGCATATCGGAGGTCTTCGATGCCTTTCCAGCAAATGCACACCACCTGCTGCTGGTCTGGACACAAAACAATGCCCACAATCGAAGTCCCAAAATGCCCAACTACAGGATTCATGTAAGTAGTGAATTTAGGAATGAATTTAGAAGTAGGAAATTAAGTTAGTTCACAAGTACATTCAAATTCAGATCTAAAGTCTAGGTAGGCCTCACGTCCTGGCAGCCCCCAGCATTTAAAAATGCCTTGATTAGAGGTAGGGAATTAAATGGAGATAAGAAGTAGACGCAAAATAAGACTCCACAGAGCAGTTATCAGGTGTCTTTATCAATTGTTGCATTTAAAAAATCAAGCAATTAGGGAACACAATGTTGCAACAATGTAACCCTATTTGCAAAATAGTACTAAATAAGTTTGTCGATGTAAGACATTTGCAAAGGCACATTTAAAACACGCTGGAAAATGCAACTGAATCTGTTTTTGGAGGCTAGAATAGGAAATGTGCATCGGTCCAACAAGAACTGAAAGCTCTTCTACCATCTTCCTTTTCTGAAAAGCCATTTAATATATGGTTCCCAGATAGGGGACATATCAGATATTGCCTTTCAAAAGCAGCAAATATCATACCACTTCTATTGACATCAAAGATAAACATTGATTGTTTTCAGATATTGGATTGAAAAAGCAGTCTTTATTGACATAAAGAAGCAAAAAAACATACATAAACATTACACACATAAGTACTGTGTTGCAGCACAGATAAAACACAATACAAATGCTGTCGGTATAGTACAGTTCAAGAACTACAGCACAGGCCAGCCTACACTATAAATCATGAACTGCACTATACATTTAAACTATACAATAATACAACAGTTAATAAGGCTATGTGTGTGGAGTGTAAGAGGGTGAGGGAATCACAAGCCCGAAGCTTTATTGAAAGACAGACACATATAAAGGGAGGATTAATAAATACAAAGATATCCTTTACTATAGAATGTAGTCCAATCCGGTCTTTCAACTCTTCCACAACTGAAAAACGGATAGTGTTCCCAAGCCTTCCATCCTGGAATATCTTCAGTCTCTCGCCAATGAAGAAAACAATCCCTCCAGCAGACTCTTCAACCACGATACAAGATCACAGCCAAAAGTGCGAGAAGCAACTACACTTGCGTTTAACCAAAATGGCTAAAACTTAGTGAAGGAAAGTGCAGTGCACCAAAACATAAGCTGACACAATCATGGAGAATGCGCCAGCATATATGCTCTTCTATCTATATTTTGCAAACCTGCTCTTGTCCCCTCCAGCTGCTCCATGTAGATTTGACGCCTGGCAAGGTGCATAACCCACTGACAAGCAGGCACACTCCTGCATGAGTTTTCACTCTCACTAGCTGGATGATACACATTCATTTGCATGTGCTCCACCTCCGACACACCGCCCACCCAACCCCCCAGTCACCAGAGCCACCCACAAGCCAACTGGCTCCGTGATTTAATTTGCACAGTGCAGTCATCCAGGCAGCATGTCCTTCTCAATGGAATAATCTCTGGTTCCATGGAATCTTCCGCATTGGAATGCTGCGGAACAAAAATGATTTAAACATTCAGCTTGCTAGCATTCAATGTACCTGCGGCTTGGCTCTAGCACATGGGTCTTCATCCTGTGGCCCTCCAGCTGCTGTGAAACTACACATCCCAGCATGCCCTGCCACAGTTTTGCTATTAAGGTATGCTAAAACTGAGGCAGGGCATGCTGGTATATGTAGTTCCACAGCAGCTGGAGGGTCGCAGGTTGAAGACCCATATTCTAGCATGCCTGTTCTATGATGCATGTTCCGTGATGTCACAATCAGCTTGGAATGGGGTGTCTAGCATGCATTTGCTGACAGCCACTTGAGGGAGACACACATCAGGAGATGCAGCATATCGGAGGTCTTCGATGCCTTTCCAGCAAATGTACACCACCAGCTGCTGGTCTGGACACAAAACAATGCCCACAATTGAAGGCTCAAAATGCCCAACTACAGGATTAATGTAAGTAGTGAATTTAGGAATGAATTTAGAAGTAGGAAATTAAGTTAGTTCACAAGTACTTTCAAATTCAGATCTAAAGTCTAGGTAGGCCTCACGTCCTGGCAGCCCCCAGCATTTAAAAATGCCTTGATTAGAGGTAGGGAATTAAATGTAGATAAGAAGTAGACACAAAATAAGACTCCACAGAGCAATTATCAGGTGTCTTTATCAATTGTTGCATTTAAAAAAATCAAGCAATTAGGGAACACAATGTTGCGACAATGTAACCCTATTTGCAAAATAGTACTAAATAAGTTTGTCGATGTAAGACATTTGCAAAGGCGCAAACAAAACACGCTGGAAAATGCAACTGAATCTGTTTTTGGAGGTTAGAAAAGATGCAGGATCAAGTAGCTCAATGGGTAGGGTATTTGATTAGAATTCAACAGGTTATAGGTTTGAATCCTGGGTATGATAGTTTGAGGTGTTATTTAATAAAGTATGTTTATATATTAGTCACACATGGCTTACTTGTACAAATGGCATGTCACCAGTTAGTGCTGACTGCTGATATGCCATTTGCACAAACACGCCATGTGTGACTGTATATGCATTTAAGGAGGGCACCCCGGCAATACCACAAACCATTGAGTGTCAAGTATACTAGATATATCTTCATATCTCATGTGCTTTCTCTGAGACCAATCTTGTTATGCCCCTTCCCCACAAGGCATGCGCCTTTTGTCCATATTGCAAAAATGGGGAGGGGGGGGGGGCATATAATTATCTGTCACAGGGCACCAAAAAGTCTAGTTATGGCTCTGGTATGCATTATGTAATCTGGCAGACCATATCTCCAACACTGGCTGGTTGGAATAGAAATCCGGTTATCTATGTGAGCAAATGACCATCAACGATTTACTCTCAAACACTAGAAAATGGACAAAAATGGTCCCTCAAACAAATTGGTTAAATTTTGGGTTTAACCAATTTGTGTAATGACCATTTTTGACCACTTTTCTAGTGTTTGGGAGCAAATGGTTAATTGACATTTGCTTCTATACATTACCAGATTTTCATTCCATCCATCCAGACTGGATAGATAGCCTGACAGATAATTGTGTAGTGTACGCCCAGGATAACTGTCAGTTGTGCTTTCTTTTATGACGGCACATCCAGAGCAAGCACTGCCCACTCATGCATAGTTGTCAACTGATGTGAAGTTCCAGGGGGCAATCTCAGTTATAAAGAAAAGTATCTGGAAATTGTCCCTAGTTTAAAAAAAAAATAAAAAAAAATTGATCAACTCCATTTATTTAGTATGATATTTCAGGTGATAGGATGCCGGCAGTCAGAACAACTATACCATACCCAGGATTCAAACCTATAACTACCATACCCAGGATTCAAACCTATAACCTGTTGAATTCTAATCAAACACCCTACCAATTGAGCTATTTGATCCTGCATAAAAATTGTGAACATTATATGAAGCTATTGGTACTTTGAAAAAAAAAGTATCAGCATTACAACGCAGCAGATCCATGCAGTTTGCAGCCACACACTACATGTATCTGCTCAGCCACAATGCTGATTATTTCTTCACAAAGTACAAGGTGAGCTCCAAACAGAATTCTCTAGCTTAGAATTATGCCAAACCTAGAAGTCGGGCCCCCCACCCTGGGATCCCCCAGAGGGAGGCCTGCACCGTCATGCGGCAGGCTTGTCCGTTTTGGAAGCAGGCTGATGGGCAGCCCAGGCTTGCTTCAGTCTGGGCTTGTCAGGTCTGGAAGCATGAGCTTGCTTTGGGTATGCCTGACCTTGGGTACGCTTTACCTTGAGGATGAAAGGGCCAAGGGAAAGTACTTTTAGCCTTCTGCGTGGTAGGAGTCATACTAGGTAGGCAAGCTGTTTTAGCAGTAGCCAGATCAGCTACAATCTTATTGAGGTCTTCTCCAAAGAGAGTGTCTCCCTTGAAAGGAAGCACCTCCAGGGTTTTCTTGGAATCCATATCCACCGACCAGGATCTCAACCAGCTGTATAAAGTATTACCTTGGAACTGGCTCTCCACTCCCCATTATCTGGTTATCATGGCTTCCTCCGCCAGTGTCCAGACTCGCTTGCTGAAGCTCGGCCACTTCTTCCTAGCAGCAGGCTCCTGGATCACTGGGCAGCAGAGGTGCTTGGGAGCCGGAAGGGGGCGGAGCAATCAGGCAGGCAGTTGCAGTGCTGCCCAGCTATCTGTGGTGTGAGAAGAAGCAGGGGCACCCCACCGCTGGCAGTGCTGCAGCTAGCGGTGGTGGCAGCGGCGAGGCTGCTGGGCTGGGTCTTTAAAAAGGTGGAAAGAAGGGTGTTACGGCATGGAATGTACAAACTGCGAGACCCTGCTGGTAGCGCCTTTGTCTATTTAGTAGGAAGGGCACGTAACAGCCGGAGGGCAATGGAGGAAGCCCCTTTAGGGCTGGAGCCCGGCGGCAACTGACTCCGTTGTCTCTGGCAGTTCCGCCCCTGCACTAGAGGAATGGTCAAGAACATGGCAACATTTAATGCCAAAAAATGCAAAATCATACACGTCTCAAAAATACAAAGGCTAACTATAATATTAAGGGCATTATAATGGCAAGAGGAAAGCTATCTAAGTATTACTATTTCAGGTGAGCAATGTAACAAAGCAATAGGAAAGGCAAGTCAGATGCTTGTTTGCATAGGTAAAGAACCAGTAGCAGAAAAAAGTAATACAGGTTGAGTATCCCATATCCAAATATTCCGAAATACGGAATATTCCGAAATACGGACTTTTTTGAGTGAGACTGAGATAGTGAAACCTTTGTTTTTTGATGGCTCAGTGTACACAAACTTTGTTTAATACTCAAAGTTATTAAAAATATTGTATTAAATGAACTTCAGACTGTGTGTATAAGGTGTATATGACACATAAATGAATTCTGTGAATGTACACACACTTTGTTTAATGCACAAAGTTATAAAAAATATTGGCTAAAATGACCTTCAGGCTGTGTGTATATGGTATATATGAAACATAAATGCATTCTGTGCTTAGATTTAGGTCCCATCACCATAATATCTCGTTATGGTATGCAATTATTCCAAAATACAGAAAAATCCGATATCCAAAATTCCTCTGGTCCCAAGCATTTTGGATAAGGGATACTCAACCTGTAATGCCACTGTATAGGTCCTTGGTACAGCCACATTTAGAATCCTGTGTTCAGTTCCAGAAGCCATATCTCAAGCGCCTTGAGTCCTGTTGGAGAAAGAGCACTATATAAATAAATAGTATCAAAATTTGTTTCACGGCACCCCTAGGCCAAAGTTTTTTTTATTGAGAAATTCAGAAAAAAATATAAAATTAAGTAAATTGTGTTTATAGCATGTCATTCTCAGGTTCAGTTATGTTGTGAGGGAATGGTTTTGCCAATTTAATAAAGTATAAATAATTTTAATTGGTCCTGGACCACCAAACTATGCTACCAGTGCAAGAACCCCAGTTTGGAAACTACTGCCATAAAATAAACCTTTTTTGTTTTTTTTAAACTACATGTAATACACCTTAGATCTCAGTTCCTAAAAGGTTTTAAACCCTTGCATACAGTAAACTACACATATTTAAAAATCCTACACCGGGCACAAGTGCTCACGGGCCAATTTCATGGCAGTCTCGGAGAGGAGGGCATTGTGGATTCACCAAGGGAATGCTGATGCTGACTCCAAGAAGCCTCTTCAAGATCGCAGGAGCAGAGTCCTCTGCTTCTGCCAAATCCACTGCATGACGCTGGGGCTCTCTTGCAGGAGCCCACACCAGTGGGGGGCACCAGGGGCGGAACTACTGGCAGGGCAGGCAGTGCATTGCACTGGGGCCCCGCCGCACTCAAGGGCCCACAGCCGCCGGCATTACAATGAGTCACAATGACTCATTGTATCATGCCGCAGCCGCACACCAGCGCTCCCGTCGGGTCTGCGTCCTGCGACTCCCGCCGCCCGCCCGTCGTAACGAACAGATCAGGCCAGGGCACTACGGGCAGCAGCCACAGCACCAGACACGCTGCCGCCTCTGTAACACACGAAGAGGGAGGAGGGTCGCTTGGAGATGAGAGGAGCAGCGGCACGGGGGGGAGGAGGAGGAGGAGGGAGGTGAAGGAAGGAGCCGCAGCAGCGCTTTGTTACTGGTGGAGGCGCTGCTGCTGCTGCCCCTCTGCTTCACTATAGGCTGTCTTCCGAGAACAGCCTATAGTGAAGCAGAGGGGCAGCAGCAGCAGCGCCTCCACCAATAACACAGCGCTGCTGCGGCTCCCTCCTCCACCTCCCTTCTCCTCCTTCTCTACTGCCCGGGAATCGTCAAGCTGCACGAGGAGCCTGAGCCAGCGGAGAGGGTAAGTATAATTCTTCTTTCTTTCTTTCTTTCTTTCTTTCTTTCTTTCTTTCTTTCTTTCTTTCTTTCTTTCTTTCTTCTCTTTCTTTCTTTGTTGGGACTGCCTGCCGCTATGTGTAAAAAGGGGGAATCTGCCTGCCGCTATGTGTAAAAAGGGGGAATCTGCCTGCCGCTATGTGTAAAAAGGGGGAATCTGCCTGCCGCTTTTTGTGTAAAAAGGGGGAATCTGCCTGCAGCTATGTGTAAAAGGGGGGAATCTGCCTGCAGCTATGTGTTAAAAGGGGGAATCTGCCTGCAGCTATGTGTAAAAAGGGGGACTGCCTGCCGCAATGTGTAAAAAGGGGGAATCTGCCTGCCGCTATGTGTAAAAAGGGGGAATCTGCCTGCAGCTATGTGTAAAAAGGGGGACTGCCTGCCGCAATGTGTAAAAAGGGGGAATCTGCCTGCCGCAATGTGTAAAAAGGAGGAAGCTGCTTGCCGCAATGTGTAAAAAGGGGGAATCTGCTTGCCGCAATGTGTAACAAGGGGGAATCTGCCTGCCGTAATGTGTAACAAGGGGGATGCTGTCTGCTGTAATGTGTAACAAGGGCACGCTGTCTGCCATAATGTGTAACAAGGGCAAGCTGTCTGCTGTAATGTGTAACAAGGGCAAGCTGTCTGCTGTAATGTGTAAAAAGTGTACGATGTCTGCCATTATGTATAACAAGGGCAGGCTGACTGCTGTTATGTGAAAAAAGTGTACGCTGTCTGCAGCTATGTTTAACAAGGGCAGGCTGTCTGCCGTTATGTGTAAAAAGTGTACGCTGTCTGCCGCTATGTTTAACAAGGGCAGGCTGTCTGCCGTTATGTGAAAAAAATGTACGCTGTCTGCCGCTATGTGTAACAAGGGCACGCTGTCTGCCGTTGTGTAAAAAAGGGGGATGCTGTCTGCCGTAATGTGTAAAAAGGGGACGCTGTCTGCTGTAATGTGTAAAAAGAGGACGCTGTCTGCTGTAATGTGTAAAAAGAGGAATCTGTCCGCCGTAAGGTGTAAAAGGGTCTCTACCTGGTGTAGTGGTGCTACTGTGCGGCGTAATTTGAATAATGGAGACTACTGTGCACCGTTTTATGAATTGGTATTATTTTGTGGCCACACCCCTTAACCACGAAGCCACGCCACTATGTTTTTTTGCGCGCGCCTACGGCGCGCACTGCCCCTGTTTTGCATGCAGGGGTGGGGCTCCAATGCCGTTTCTTGCACACACTGCTAAAATGTCTAGTTACGGCACTGTTGCTAGGTATCCACTTCCCTGAGCAGGCCCCCCTCACCAGATCCTCTCCAGGGGTGAGGGGGTGGACTTGGATGGGATGGGATGGGGGGGGGGGCCCAAGCCATTTTGTCGCACATGGGCCCACTGCTCGCTAGTTCCGCCACTGGGGGGCACGTCTAAAACTCTTCAGTCAGTTCTGGATTCATTCGGACCTGGACTCGTGGGTTTTACAAATAGTGTCCCAAGGGTACAAACTGGGGTTTCAAGAAGTTCCCCCTCACCAATTGTTCAAATCAGCCTTAGTCAGCAGGGAGAAGGTTTTTATTCAAGCCTCTTCGTGGTCCCGAAGCCGGACAGCTCAGTCAGACCAATCTTAAATCTGAAATCCCTTAATTTCTACCTAAAGAAATTCAATTTCAAGATGGAATCTCTCAGGGTAGTGATCTCCAGTCCGGGGGATAAAGGAGATTTCATGGTTTTGGTAAACTTAAAGGATGCCTACTTACATGTTCCCATTTAGCCACTGCATCAAGCTACCTGAGGTTTGCAATTCAGGATTGTCATTACCAATTTCAGACGTTGCCGTTTGGTCTGTCCACGGCTCCGAGGATTTTCACCAGGGTGATGGCGGAAATGATGGTTCTCCTTCGCAAGCAAGGAGTCACAATTATCCCGTACTTGGATGATCTCCTGATAAAGGACGCGATCCCGGTACCAGTTGGTGCAAAACATCTACTCTCCCTGACAGTTCTTTAACAACATGGTTGGCTCCTAAACTTGCCAAAATCGCAGTTGGTCCTAATGACGCGGTTGTTGTTTTTGGGAGTGATACTGGACACAGAAGAGGTTTTCTTCTAGTGGAATGGCTCTGGAGATCCAGAGTCTGGTCAAACAAATTCTGAAACCAGCAAGAGTGTTAATCCATCAATGCATTCGGTTGCTGGGGAAGATGGTTGCGGCCTACGAGGCCATTCAGTTTGGCAGGCTCCATGCCAGAGTGTTCCAGTGGGACCTGTTGGACAAGTGGTCCGGATCCCACCTACACATGCACCGGAGGATAATCCTGTCTTCCAAGACCAGAATCTCACTCCATTGGTGGCTGCACAGTTCTCACCACCTAGAGGGGCGATGGTTTGGGATCCAGGACGGGATCCTAGGGACCACGGATGCAACCCTCCGAGGCTGGGGAGCAGTCACACAGGGGGAAAACATCCAAGGAAGATGGTCAAGTCAGGAAAGTTGTCTCCACATAAATGTTCTGGAGTTAAGGGCCATTTAATAACTGCAGACACAGTACGCACTGGGACGGGTGCCCAGCATCCTCTACGGACTAAGAGAAAAGGATTTACCAGTAGGTATTAAAATCCTATTTTCTCTAACGTCCTAGAGGATGCTGGGGACTCCGTAAGGACCATGGGGATAGACGGGCTCCGCAGGAGACATGGGCACTTTAAGAAAGACTTTAGTTCTGGGTGTGCACTGGCTCCTCCCTCTATGCCCCTCCTCCAGACCTCAGTTTGATACTGTGCCCAGTGGAGACTGGGTGCTTTTCAGGAGCTCTCCTGAGCTTTCTGACAGAAAGTATTTTGTTAGGTTTTTAATTTTCAGGGAGCACTGCTGGCAACAGACTCCCTCATCGAGGGACTGAGGGGAGAGAAGCAGCCCTACTCTCTGAGTTGCAAGGTCCTGCTTCTTAGGCTACTGGACACCATTAGCTCCAGAGGGATTGGTACGCAGGATCTCACCCTCGCCGTCCGTCCCAGAGCCGCGCCGCCGTCCCCCTCGCAGAGCCGGAAGATAGAAGCCGGGTGAGTATGAGAAGAAAAGAAGACTTCAGAGGCTGCAGAAGACTTCATGATCTTCACTGAGGTAACGCACAGCACTGTGTGCCTTTGCTCCCATACACCTCACATACTCCGGTCACTGTAAGGGTGCAGGGCGCAGGGGGGGCGCCCTGGGCAGCAATATAAACCTCTTTCGCAAAAATATAACATATATACAGCTGGGCACTGTATAAATGTATGAGCCCCCACCAATTTTACAGTTTAAGCGGGACAGAAGCCCGCCTCCGAGGGGGCGGGGCTTCTCCCTTAGCACTCACCAGCGCCTTTTTTTCTCCACAGCACCGCTGAGAGGAAGCTCCCCGGACTCTACCCTGCTTATACCACGTTAGACAAGAGGGTTGAAAAGAGGGGGGGGGGGGGCACATAATTCGCAAATTACATACAGCAGCACTACTGGGCAAACATTAAGTTACTGTTTTATTCCTGGGTTATATAGCGCTGGGGTGTGTGCTGGCATACTCCCTCTCTGTCTCTCCAAAGGGCCTTGTGGGGAAACTGTCTTCAGAAAAAGCATTCCCTGTGTGTGTGGTGTGTCGGTACACGTGTGTCGACATGTCTGAGGAAGAAGGCTATATTAGAGAGGAGCGGGAGCAAATGAATGTGGTGTCTCCGCCGACAGCTGATTGGATGGATATGTGGAATGTTTTAAATGCTAGTGTAAACTCATTGCACAAAAGATTAGACAAGGCAGAAGCTTTGGGACAGTCAGGGTCTCAACCCATGCCTGATCCTATGTTGCAGGGACTGTCAGGGTCTCATAAGCGCCCACTATCCCAGTTTGTTGACACAGATACCGACACGGATTCTGACTCCAGTGTCGATTACGATGATGCAAAGTTACAGCCAAAATTGGCAAAATCCATTCGATTTATGATTATGGCAATAAAAGATGTTTTGCACATCACAGAGTAACCCCCTGTCGCTGACAAGAGGGTACATATGTACAAGGGAAAGAAGCCTGAGGTAACCTTTCCCCCCTCACACGAGCTGAACGAGTTATGTAAAAAAGCTTGGAAATCTCCAGATAAAAGACTGCAGATTTCCAAAAGGATTCTTATGGCGTATCCTTTCCCATCAACGGATAGGTTACGATGGGAATCCTCCCCTAGGGTGGACAAAGCATTAACACGCTTATCCAAGAAGGTAGCCCTCCCGTCCCAGGATACGGCTACCCTCAAAGAGTGTGCTGACCGCAAACAGGAGATTACCCTGAAGTCCATTTATACACATTCAGGTACCTTACTCAGACCGGCAATTGCGTCGACCTGGGTGTGTAGTGCTGTAGCGGCATGGACAAATGCCTTATCTGAGGGGATGGATAGCCTAGACAAGGATACTATTTTATTGACCCTGGGGCATATAAGAGATGCTGTCCTATATATGTGTGTATGCAAACTACCGGTGGTGCTGCAGGGCCCACACCCTTTTACTTGTCTTGTAGAGCCCAGCTGCTGCAAGAAATCAGCTTGAATGCTTCAGGGGCTTGGGCATGGCCAACATGAGCCCCACACCGAATGAGGGTGGGGGTGTTTAATGCAAACTTGGGGTTATCCAAGCGCCGCAAAAGACCGCCATGCCCCGCATGCCCCTTTTCTCTTTTCATATACAGATGAGGGTTCCAGCCAACTTTGGCCCACTGCTTGGATGACATCACTGAATGCAAATCCGTCTGCTGCAGACCTTCCCCCAGGAATGCTTGCAATAGTTGTTGCATATGGTTTAATGTCTGAGGGTGCTTCAGTATTAGGCAGCCTTCCGCCCTCCCATGTTCATCTGAAAAGATGTGGTCTCCCTGCAGTTGTTGTCCCCAGACGAGAGTTCCCTTGTGCTTCCTCAGTTAAATCTCCTTAACTTGACGAGGGTGTGCCCGAGCAGCCGCCCTCCCCAGCCCTTTCCCAACACATACTTATCTTGCATATGAGATCTCTTGATCATGAAGATAGTTCTCACAGGTTGAGGTTCATCGTGGCCCCGCTCCCCGCTGGAGAGCGCTGATGGGGACAGCAGCGGGGCTTCAGCAGCAGGGTGAGTATGTGTGGCCAGAGACCTCCCTTCCCATGTGCAGGCCTGCAGAGTGTGCCGCGCAGGATGGGGCATGTGACACTCTCCCTCCCTGGGGCTCTTCCAGATGTAGCTCCTCAGCAGTATTTTTCCCGGGCTGCGCGGCGCTCTCCCCGACTGGCATCCGCCCTGGAACACTGCCTTCCTCAACGCAACATCAGCAGGGGGCCCGGGCCTCATCACCTTCCCAGGTCTTTCTCATGTATGTATCATGTATGTGTGTGTGATATATGTATGAATCATATATGTTTGTGATATATATATATATATATATATGTATCTATCTATCTATCTATCTATCTATCTATCTATCTATCTATCTATCTATCTATCGTATGTGTGTGTATATATGTATCTATCATATATGTATGTATGTATCTATCTTGTATGTATGTGTTCTATCTATCTATCTATCTATCTATCTATCTATCTATCGTGTGTGTGATATATGTATGTATCTATCATGTATGTGTTATATGTATGTATCACACCTTCCTCTATACATATACATACATACATACATACATACACACACCTATATCTGTACATACACTGACATACACACACCAACATCTATACATAAACACGCTGACCCCTAAACGTACACCAACGTACCCACATGTGAATCTATACATACATGTGCTGACACCTGGACATACACTGATGTACCCACACCTAACATCTATACATACACATGCTAACAACTGGACGTATACAGTCGTACCCACATTTGCATCCATGCATATATAGATGTAGGTGTGTGTACGTCAGTGTACGTCCAGGTGTCAACGCGTGTATGTATAGATGCAGGTGTGGGTACGTCTGTGTATGTCCAGGTGTCAGAATGTGTATGTATAGATGCAGGTGTGGGAACGTCAGTGTAGGTTCAGGTGTCAGCGCGTGTATGTATAGATGCAGGTGCTTGTATGTCCAGATGTCAGTGCATGTATGTATAGATGCAAGTGTGGGTACGTCGGTGTATGTCCATTTGTCAGCGCGTGTATATATAGATGCAGGTGCTTGAATGTTGGTGTATGTCCAGGTGTCAGCATGTGTATGTATAGATGCAGGTGTGGGAATGTTGGTGTATGTCCAGGTGTCAGGGCGTGTATGTATGGATATTAGGTGTGGGTACATCAGTGTATGTCCAGGTTTTAGCGCATGTATGTATAGATGCAGGATAATAATCGCACAGCGTGCCCCCCGCCAACCACAAACCTCCCCCACCCCCCTGTATGACATAAACACCGCTAATTCCACTTACACACAATAATTTCAGTTTGCGACCAGGAGCCGGCAATGTATGTGCACCCAAATGAAGCCACTGTACATGCCCTGCAGGCTGCTATGTACTGCACAGGTGCAACAAATTTAAATGCCCTATCTTTAAAATGGGGCATATTTTACTAAATTAAAAAAACCTGTAACTTTCTGTAAAACCTTAACCCCAAAAGGCACTACACTAACATCGGGGTGTAGAGTTGGATGTTGATCCAAGGCACCAACAGGCTAAAGCTTTGACTGTTCCCAGGATGCCTTGCACCGCCTCCTCTATAACCCTGCCCAGTGGCGTAACTAGACCTTTGTGGGCCCCATAGCAAAATTCTGAATGGGCCCACCAGCACTCAACAAGAATGAGTGGCGTTTGGGGTCAGAAAAGTAGAGGGGAAGGGGTCTGACAGAGTAGGGGGCAGGACATGAATGAATAGAAACTGAGGTGTCCATTATATAAAGAAATACAGTATGTGTGTCTGTGTGTATATCACACACACACATATAAGGGAAATTCAAATGCCCTCAATTATTGCGCCCATTACACTCTGGTTTAGGTGCACAAAGCACCTAAACCTGAATAAAGTAATGGGCGCGATCGTGAAAAGACACCGTTTGGTTGCCCAAATGGGTCTCTTTGCACACATTTCAGCTTGTTTCCCCTGGGGGTAGCGAGCTGAAATAAACATGTCGCACCCGTTGGCAGCAACATTAGAATAGCTGCTGACGGGCACGATTGAGGGAGGAAAGGGACATTTGAATCCAGCCCATAGATGCAATGTGAATATGTAATTTGTACCTTCCTACCTTAAAATGTATATAGTAGTGTATACACTAGAGGTCTTTCCGAACCCCCTAATCCTAACATTGTCATTTGCTTTAGGGCGCACCTCCAATTAGTCTAGTGTTTCGTATTTTCACATTAAATACTTTCTTGCATTGGTTGGTTAAAGATTAGATCGTATATTTTTCTAGATATAGCTGTGCATAGTCTACAAGGCTACATGCTTCTCCCCTAACTAGAGATGTGCAGCGGGCATTTTTCGTGTTTCATGTTTTGGTTTTGGTTTCGGATCCGCAGTTGTGTTTTGGATACGGACGCGTTTTGGCAAAACCACCCTTTCGGGTTTTGGATTCGGGTGATTTTTTTTTAAAACCTCAAACAGCTAAAATCATAGAATTTGGGGGTAATTTTGATCCTATAGTATTAAGCTCAATAACCATAATTTCTACTCCTTTCCAGTCTATTCTGAACACCTCACACCTCCCAATATTATTTTTAGTCCTAAAATTTGCACCAAGGTCCCTGGATGACTAAGCTAAGCGACCCAAGTGGGCAGCACAAACACCTGGCCCATCTAGGAGTGGCACTGCAGTGTCAGACAGGATGGCACTTAAAAAAATAGCCCCAAACAGCACATGATGCAAAGATAAATAAAAAAAGAGGCGCAAGATGAAATTGTAGTGTGTCTCTCCTGCTCAGTGTCAGTTCTCAGTAGTATCCTCATCAGTGCTCAGTATCACTGCTCATTGTCTTGTGCTGCATTGTGGTGCTCAGTATACTAGAGTACATTACTAATAGTCCAGTGCTGCATCTGGCTGCTCAGTGTCAGTTCTAGTAATCTCATCAGTGCTCCGTATCACTGCTCATTGTCTTGTGGTGCTCAGTATACTACAGTACATTACTAATACTCCAGTGTCTTGTGCCGCATATAGCTGCTGTAGGGTGCTGTGGTAGTGTCCTGTCACTGTGCATATGTCATCATTCCAGTCACAGTGATATCTGGTATCTATCTAGTGGTATCTAATTCCAGACATTACCACCGTCTAATTCCAGATATATTACTGGCATATAATTCCACACATTAAAAAATGGAGAACAAAAAGGTGGAGGGTAAAATAGGGAAAGATCAAGATCCGCTTCCACCTAGTGCTGAAGCTGCTGCCACTAGTCAAGGCAGAGACAATTCAATGCCATCAACATTATGTAATGATTATACGATACATTATATATCATATCATTGTATGGTTGTAAAATACAACTTAAAAACTTTAATGAATAAATACATAAAGTAGCTTTTATGTAACCTTTTTAAACCTATTAGCATAGACCGAATCTCATCGTGTGTATAGGCCTTTAGTTCAACAACAGCATGGGACCAGTTAGTGTGTTTTGACCACTGCACAGCACCTGGTGTTATATAGTAAGCACCACTATGGCATAGTATACAGCATTATGGGCCTGATATGAGTGTGACCAGCGGTGATGTGGAATGCAGTAGGAGGTGCTGTTTAGTAAGCACCACTTCTATATTCACCATGCAGTATATTGTGTGAATATAGAAGTGTTGGCTGTGTTATGTATTAGAGTAATTATTGCAGCTCCCAGCTAAAATTGCAACAATGTAATTTAGTGACAAGCTGCAGAGATTAACCCTTTCTGTGGCTGCTGCACAACCTCTATTCATATCGCTGAATTCAATTAGGGAGATGTTCTCACCCCGCGAGCAAGCGCAGGTATATGCCACACTTATGGTAACATTGGATTTGCAGATATTTTCTTGCAGGGGTGTTTCTAAACAATTTGGCTTCAAATGCGTGCCCCCTGCCACCATTGGCATTAAAAATTGTGCCCCTCCCCCATATATATATATATAAAAAAAAATATATTTGCGTGAGCGCTCCGGACGGGATGGGGGGCGTGACCTCGCAAAAATGGGTATGGTCTCCATAAAATGGGCGTAGCCTTGCAGGCAAAGACTACCTTACACCCCAGTTCTTGACCCTGCACCAACAGACCTCGGCCACCACAGGGAAAAAAGTACAGTAATTTTCACCATGTTAAGCCCCACACATTAATGCCCTTTGGAACATATTATGTCACTCACCACAATATCTGTTATACACTATGCCCTACAGTAAAGCTTCTAATTACTTTTACAAAAACTGCTCAATGCCAAGAGTTTCACGTGCTGGGTGTCATGCTCATTGCCAGGGGTTTCACTCTCTGGGTGTCATGCTCATTGCCAGGGGGAACGCAGTAGGAGGTGTTATATAGTAAGCACCACTATGGCATAGTATATAGCATTATATATATTGTGAGCACTGGTGATGTTGAGTGCAGTAGAGCTGCTGCTGGGTAATTACAATTGACTACAACCACCAATATATTCTGCTGCACTATATATATGCAAAGCTAATTCTGCTGGGTAATTACAACTGACTACAACCACCAATATATTCTGCTGCACTAAATCTATATTTGCAAAGCTAATTCTGCTGGGTAATTACAATTGACTACAACCACCAATATATTCTGCTGCACTATATCTATATTCCATAGACAAAAAACCTTACGGTTTCACATGTCCCATTAAGGCTTCTTAGACATGATCGAAATTTCAGAAACCTGTTGTAACTCTTCCACTCAAACTCCAAAAAGCAATGAAATTCCGATCATTAAGGCTGACGCCTTAATGGACGTGTTCCTTGCGCAATACAGATATGGTATGCCATCACAGCCTGTGGGTAAGTGCAGATTCAGCACTCTCACAGAGTGAGATTGCTGTCACTCACACAATGGTGGAGCTGCTAATTCACAGATTTGTGTGCTCATTGGAATACACACATGCAGTCTATGCAACTGAAGGTCTGAGCAGTTTTGTGGTGCTCCCATCCCACACAGTGCCCACAACCATCCCATTCGGTCACCACAACCATCCCACCTTGTTACAACATCCTTCTGACTCCATACATCCATCTCACATAGTATACACATTTAGCTCCCTCAAACATCTTGGTTAATTGCTAAAACTATAATACCCTATCTACGGTCTATGCATCTACACTTACTTCCCCTATACACCCCCATGCTGCCCTGTCTTCCCCAATCCCTACTGCTGTGTTCTCCCATCTGTGCTAGTCTGTACTAACTTATCTGCACCATCTGTCTTTCCCCACCTGTGCCTTGTCTGTACCACCGTTTCCTTCTCTGTGCTGCTCAGTGTTTCCTTCTTCAACGTCACTCTGCCTCCTTCAGTACATGGCACACTATTTTCTCTCCCATCTGCACCAGTTTTCTACCCATCCATGCCAGTGTTTTCAACCCATCTGCACCGCTCTGTCTCCCTTCCCATACTTGCTGCTTAATCTACCCCCTATCCACACCACTCTTACCCCATTCATGTAGCTGACATCCTGAAGGTAAATTTCGTGGATCATGTGCTCTTGGCAGGGGGATAACCGCTACAGCCCACCCCCCAGTGGTCTGGAAACGCCTCCGTTGTGCAGACCATGCCCTGCCAATGGCATGCTAACGCTGTTTGCACGCCCCCCTCCTTCCCCGCAACCACCTCTGCCTATCAATCAGGCAGGGTGATCGCAGCCAGTGAGATGCTGATAGCATCTCACTGGGCTCCTGGGGTACGCACGCACAGTGCGGCCATTGCACGTGCGCACCTCACAAACTAATTCAGACTGCGATTGCTGCTGCTGCGGTCTGAATTACCCCCTGTGTTTCTTTGTCCCCCCCATCAGTGCTGCTTAGTGTTCAACTCTATCCACACACTTCTGTTCCCCCATCCACACCGCTCTCCTCCCTCCAATCAACAACACTCTTACCTCATCTGAGCAGCTTTGTCTTCCGCTCAGACCTTCAGTTGCATAGACTGCATGTGTGTATTCCAATGAGCACACAAATCTGTGAATTAGCAGCTCCACCATTGTGTGAGTGACAGCAATCTCACTCTGTGAGAGTGCTGAATCTGCACTTACCCACAGGCTGTGATGGCATACCATATCTGTATTGCGCAAGGAACACGTCCATTAAGGCGTCAGCCTTAATGATCGGAATTTCATTGCTTTTTGGAGTTTGAGTGGAAGAGTTACAACAGGTTTCTGAAATTTCGATCATGTCTAAGAAGCCTTAATGGGACATGTGAAACCGTAAGGTTTTTTGTCTATGGAATTTCATCGCTTTTTTTAAATTTATTCTTTTTATTCAGAAATGTAAAATTTCACTGTAAGAATAAACATTTGATTTTTTAAATGTTTAATGAAAATGTTCGTATAACATCACTGTTCTGTGCAAAATTATTTTATTAACCAAACCGAATTGTTTAAGGTCCATACACACTTAACGATTTAATGAGCAACGTCGCTCATTTTCCCCCTCTTTGAGCGATGTCGCTCGTTTTATCGTTAAGTGTGTATGCCGCCAGCGACGAACGATGCGCGGCCCCGCGGGTCGGCAACAATCGTCGCTGTCGGTAGGTCATGCATGAAGGATGTGGACTGTCGTCCACGACCTTCATGCAGGGCTGGCGGGGGCGTGACGTCACTGAGCGATATGAGCGGTCATATCGCTCAGCGTGTACAGTTGGCCGCCGGCCGGGGGAAACATTAGATGATGTCGCTCACAGAGCGACATCGTTTAATGTGTATGGGCCTTTAGACTTTGGTCAAAATATTTTGCTGCCTTTGCAGCTGATGCAGGGAGGGGGGTAGGCGGCAGCAGCCTGTGACTGAGGCTGGAGGTAGGCGTGAAATGCATTGCTTGTACGTGTGAGTGCGTGGTGTCAGGTGCTGCGCGTGTATATGTGTGTGTGTGTGTCAGGTGCTGCCTGTGTATCAGCTCCTGTGTGTGTGTGTGTCAGGTGCTGCGTGTATATACGAGTGTGTCTGATGGTGCGTGTGTATGCGTCAGCTGCCGCACGTGTATGTGTGTCAGGTGTTGCGGGTGTATATGTGTGTGAGTATCAGGTGCTCCGCGTGTGTACAAGGGTAGGTCTGGTGCTGTGCATGAATACGTATGTCTGTGTCAGGTGCTGCGCGTGTACATGTGTGCATCAGGTGCTGCGCGTGTACATGAGTGTGCATTAGGTGCTGCGCGTGTACATGAGTGTGCGTCGGGTGCTGCGTGTGTACATGAGTGTGCATTAGGTGCTGCGCGTGTACATGAGTGTGCGTCAGGTGCTGCGTGTGTACATGAGTGTGCGTCAGGTGCTGCGCGTGTACATGTGTGTGCGTCAGGTACTACACGTGTCTATGTGTGTGTGAGTAAGGTGCTGCATGTGTATGTGTGTGTCTGATGGTGTGCGTGTATATGTATGTGTCAGGTGCTGCGTGTATATGCATGTGTCAGGTGCTGCATGTTAATTTAATTGTGTCTGATGCTACGTGTGTGTGTCAGGTGCCGCCTGTGTATATGTGTGTGTGTCAGGTGTTGCGCGTGTATGTGTGGGTCAGGTGCTGCATGTTTATTTTATTGTGTCTGATGCTACGTGTGTGTGTGTCAGGTGCCGCACGTGTATGTGTGTGTCAGGTTGCGCGTGTATGTGTATGTCAAGTGCCGTTCCCCTTCTTCCCATCCCAGCTCTCTCTGTAGAATACAGCTCTGCACCCAGAGAGAGGGAAAGACTAGGGGGCTGATCACTGCACTGCTCACTTTTTGGTCATGAGTTCGGCCTCCTGTTTCTTCCAGTGCTGTGTTCCTGCAGCCCAGCCCTCCCTGTTGTGCCAGAGAATCAGCCCTTCCTTCCCCTGCCAGAGAGAGAGAGCCAGAGGCAGAGACACTCTTCCCGTAGCTGGCTTACCCCCAGTACTTCAGCACTGGCCATGCGGCAGTCAACAAAGGAGACCAGCAGGGGGTTCTGGCAGCATCAGCTGTGGCCGCAGCTGGATCGGGGAGGCCTGTAGTGTCTGAGGTGGGCAGCACTTCCTCCGCCGCTGTCACCTTCCCCTGCCGGAGAGAAAGCCAGAGACATACCCTTCCCGCAGCTGGGCTACCCCTAGTACCTCAGCGCTGGCCAGGCGGAAGTCTATGGAGGGGACCGGCAGGGGTTTCAGG
Source organism: Pseudophryne corroboree (assembly GCF_028390025.1). Taxonomy (NCBI): domain Eukaryota; kingdom Metazoa; phylum Chordata; class Amphibia; order Anura; family Myobatrachidae; genus Pseudophryne; species Pseudophryne corroboree. The sequence goes on from NC_086451.1 coordinate 171,218,601, forward strand.
CCACAGCAGCAGCGGCCGCAGCCAGATCAGGGAGGCCTGCAGGGTCAGAGCTGGGCAGCACTTCTACCAACACTGTCACCTCTGTGCTGGGCATGTACACCAGTCCGTACGGACGGAGGTGTCCACAACAGGCAGCAGTATAATGAGTCAGACAAACTCATTACACGCCGCCCACTGCTGCGCCGCATGCACTCGATGGAGGAAGCCTAGATGCGGTCCCCAGCTGCAGCGAGGGAGAAGGGTGATCACATCACCCTTCAACCCGGCACCTCACAATCAGCTGGGGATCTGCAGTAGCTTCATCTCTCTCTTCCTCTCTGACAGCACAGCAGCCCCTCTGGGTCCCATGTAGCTCTGCCCCCCTGCTCAGAGTTCACTCGGCCTCTCCTGATTAAAAAGAAAATAAGAGACTGACCTGCTGCTCAGATGCGAGGAGGGGACGGGCGGTAGGTCCTCTGTGAGTACACTACACAGTCAAAATTAACTCTGACTCCTCACAACAGTGTGGACTGCGGGCGACGTCAGACGCCAATTTGGGTGTGCTTGCCGCACTACCTGCCCATCAAGCCCAACGTGGTGCCATGGTGCAGCCCCGCCCACTATACGGATTCCATTTTGTATTAGGAACCCTATAACAGCATTCTGACATCCCTCCCCATGATGCTGCCATCCATACACTGCCGCTCTCACACAACTGTACACTGCTGCTCTCATACATCCATACACTGCCGCTCTCATACATCCGTACAACCCCGCTCTCATACATCCGCACACTGCCGCACTCTTACAGCCGCACACTGCCGCACTCTTACAGCCGCACACTGCCGCACTCTTACAGCCGCACACCATTGCACTCTTACAGCCGCACACCATCGCACTCTTACAGCCGCACACCATCGCACTCTTACAGCCGCACACCATCGCACTCATACAGCTGTACATTGCCGCTCTCATACATCCGCACACTGCCGCTCACATCTATACAAACATAGCCTTCATACATCTACACATCCAATCCCCGCGCAAGGGAACACTGAAATCACTATCACTTTTGCCCGGGGTGTGACCACAGCCAGCCACTACTCCGGCCACCTTCTTGTGACACCAAAATGCATCTTACCTATCATCAGGGTGGTGCTGCTGCTGGGGGTGGGTTGCTGCCTCAGTCTCCAGGTTGGTGCTGCGATTGGAGGGGGTACTGCTTCCCTGTGCTGCCACTGTCTCCCGGATCATCGTGCCGCTGGCTGAATTGCAGCTTGACGCTACTGCTGCCGGGAGTAACAGCTTCCTGGCTGTTGTTGCTGGTGGCTGCCTACTGCTCATTGCCACCGGAACACTGACCGGCTCGGCAGTGATGCTGGCGGAGGAGTAGTGGCGGTGGGGTGGGGGGGTGCCTGCTCCCTTCCCTCGAGCATGCTGCAGTGTACAAAAATAAATAATAAATAGAGAGCTTACCAGGGTGAGAGTCTGTATGGATCACAGTGATTACATGGGGCACAGCAAAAGGACACCTTGCTGTGAGGGGCTCTGCCCACACAGATTGCTGCACCCTCTCTGATGTCAGCCGCTGCCCTCTCGTTCTCTGGGCGGCTAGTTCCAGTGTGAAGTAGGAGAGGAAGAGAACACACAGGAGAGCAGCCCTGATATATAACAGAGGTGGAAGTTCTATAGGCAGCAGAGACGGAGACCAGCCAGCCAGTCTCCCAGTGCCCTGATCACTACACGCCTCCAGCACAGCATTACAGGAGGGTCCTATAGTGCTGCCCTGAGCTAACAGGTGTGTGTACCAAGTGTACCCCGTACAGTGTGCTGCGCCCTGGTGTCTCTGAGAGGGGTGAGGTCACCGTGCCGCTTTAGTATATGGCTTTTCCTTAGTACTGTACGTTACAGCCCTGCACTAGTGGTGGCAACTCTGCCCTATGTGAACCTGTGAGGTTATTTTCCTATTTACAGAATAACCGGGGAGAAGGCGGCCATATTGCGGCTCTCAAGTGAAGGCACTCTAATACACCCCCTGCTGGCGGCCACTGTGCAGGCGCAACAAATTGAAATGCCCGATCTCTAATGGGGCATATTTCTCTTAATTAAAAAAAACCTGTAACTTTCTGAAAAACCACAACCCCAAAAGGCACTTCACTGGGACATGCTCTATCTAATAAAACAAACCCCAAGTCATATATATATATATATATATATATATACACACACACACACACACACACACACACACACACTCATGTATATACATGTATACACAAATACACGTATGTCCATGTTTATGTATGTATAATACATTGATAGAGTACATTATATTTATGAATTAATTGCTTCCCGATTCTGCAGCAGCATCATCAGCACCACCAGTGTTACTCACAGTCACTTCACACTGACTGCTGCACAACACATCACTTAATTTCCGGGCCGCCCGCCACCTGGTGAAGAGACATGGGAGATGAAGGACCAGCAGTGCCACGTTGAGCGGAAGTATTGTGAATTAGTTACCCACACACTCCTTGTGACACCTGCTCCCCGTCTGCCCTCCCACCCGCCGCCTGCCGTCCGGAACCCGCACTGACAAGTAAGTCTCAGCAGAATGTGTCTGCCGGCGGCTCCCAGTCCCCAGTGGTGTGGCGGCCGCGGCACACTAGGACTGAGAGACCGCAGCGGGAGGAAAGCACAGGTGGGCGGGAGGAGAGCATGGGCGGACATCACCAAGTCACATTGCAAGGTGACGCCAGTCCCCCCAGTGAGGCCGCCAACTAATGCACTCAGCATAGTATTAGCAGCAGGCAGAGGGGGGGCGGGCGCATCGGTGGTGGGAGGTACGGAAATGAGCTGCAGGCTAGGCTCCACCGATCACACACTCAGTGATCACTGTGCTACAGCAAGCGTGGCGTGCAGCGATGCTGGACATTAGGGAGTGCCTGTGCGCACCAGGCACCCCCTGTACGCACGCCTATGCGCTACCACCCCCCATATGCCACACTACATCACTATGCTATAGCCCTCCCATATGCTGCACTTCATAATTACACTATACCCCCCATACAACATACTACATCACCACACTACACTACTCACAATAAAATTAAAGCATCCCAGTTCCTCATTCTTAATGAGCTCACGTGAGTTCTCTTCCCAACGGAGCTCCAGACCAAGTAACAATGAAGACACCAGCAGCGTGTAGGGGCATGCCTGGTCCACTTGTCAGGAGAGAGCAGTCACTGGAGGGTAAGAAGGGGGCGGGGCCTAGTCCTACAGACGGGAGAGAGCACAGACAGGAGAGAGCAAGGTACATGGGTACAAGGGGACGGCTGATGTGAAGAAGGGGGCGGGGCCTATTCTTACAGGCTTTCAAAATTCGATTTTTTTAAAAATTCGACATTTGACAAATTCGACTTTTCTGCAATGGTACAAATGCGGCAATTCGACAAAAGTATATTCAATTGAAGTTTGTAAATTCGACAACAGTGCTTTTAAACAGTAAATTCGTCATTTTCAATCCGCCACACTTTGCTGGCGGAATCTAATAAAAAAATGTAAAAACATGTTTTTTTTGCAGTTTTCTTTTTTGGTAATATCATATCTATTTATATTAGAAGGGATTAGGTACTTAGTTTGTCTTTTTTGGAGGCACAAGTATTATTTATATATTTTTTAAAAGATTATTATTATTTTTTAAATGGAATGTGAAAAACCCGTAAAAAAAATTGCGTGGAGTCCCCCCTTAAAGCATAACCAGCCTCGGGCTCTTCGAGCCGGTCCTGGTTCTAAAAATCCGGGGGGAAAACGGACAGGGGATCCCACGTATTTTTAAAACCAGCACCAGGCTCTGCGCCTGGTGCAAAAAATACGGGGGACAAAAAGAGTAGGGGTCCTCCTTATTTTTTACACCAGCATCGGGCTCCACTAGCTGGACAGATAATGCCACAGCCGGGGGTCACTTTTATACAGTGCCCTGCGGCCGTGGCATTAAATATCCAACTAGTCACCCCTGGCCCGGGTACCCTGGGGGAGTGGGGACCCCTTCAATCAAGGGGTCCCCCCCCCCAGCCACCCAAGGGCCAGGGGTGAAGCCCGAGGCTGTCCCCCCCATAAAAGGGCTGCGGATGGGAGGCTGATAGCCTTGAGAAAATTGAAAGAATATTGTTTTTTCCAGTAGTACTACAAGTCCCAGCAAGCCTCCCCCGCAAGCGGGTACTTTGAGAACCACAAGTACCAGCATGCTGGAGAAAAACGGGCCCGCTGGTACCTGTAGTTCTACTGGGAAAAAAATACCCAAATAAAAACAGGACACAGACACCGTGAAAGTATAACTTTATTTCACACCTGCCGACACACACATACTTACCTATGTTGACACGAAGCAGTCGGTCCTCTTCTCCAAGTAGAATCCACGGGTAACTGTAAATAAAAGATAAATTATACTCACCTGATCCAGGTTCCAGATTAAATCCACGTACTTGGCAAAACAACAAACCGAACACACGGACCAGACGGACTGAAAGGGGTCCCATGTCCACGAATGCAGACATCCGAATCTCGCGAGAATCCGACAGCGGGATGACAACGTTCGGGCGCGCTCGGGTTAGCCGAGCGAGGCGGGAAGGTTCGAACCTGCCTCGGACCCGTGTAAAATGGGTGAAGTTCGGGGGGTTCGGATTCCGACGAACCGAACCCACTCATCACTAGTATGTACGTGTGCGTCAGGTGCCGTGCGTGCACGTACGTGTGTGTCAGGTGCCGCGCGTGTACGTACGTGTGTCAGGTGTCGTGCGTGTACGTGTGTGTGTGTCAGGTGGCGCGTACCTACATGTGTATGTCAGGTGCTGTGCATGTGTGTACGTACACGCGTGTATGTGTCAGGTGCCGCACGTGTACGTGTGTGTGTGCCAGGAGCCGCGCATGTCCATGTGTGTGGGTGTCAGGAACCGCGCGTGTACGTACATATATGTGTATGTGTGTGTGTCAGGAGCCGCGCGTGTACGTACATGTGTGTATGTGTGTCAGGAGCCACGCGTGTGCATACTTGTGTGTGTGTCAGGTGCCACACGTGTATGTACGTGTGTGTGTGTGTGTGTCAGGTGCCGCGCGTGTACGTACGTATGTGTGTGCCTGGAGCCGCGCGTGTACATACATGTGTGTGTGTGTGTGTCTCAGGTGCTGCACGTGTATATGTGTGTATCTCAGGGGCTTCATTTGTATGCGTCAGCTGCCACGTGGGTGTCAGGTGTTGAGAGTGTATGTGTTTGTGTCAGGTGTCGCATCTGCATGTGTGCGACTGTCAGGTGCTGCGAGTGTATGTGTGTGTCAGGTGCTGCATGTATATATGTGTGTGTTAGGTGCTGTTCATGTATGTGGGAGTGGCAGGTGCTGCATGTGTATATATGTGTGAGTAGCAGGTGCTGCGTGTGTATATGATTGTGTGTCAGGTGCTGTGCGTGCGTGCGTTAAATGCCACATGTATATATGTGTCAGGTGCTGCCTGTGTGTGTGTCAGGTGCTGCATGTCTGTATGTGTGTGGGTGTGTCAGGTGCTGCATGTCTGTGTGTGTGGGTGTGTCAGGTGCTGCATGTCTGTGTGTGTGTGTGTCTTTCAGGTGCTGCATGTGTGTGCCAGGTGCTGCATGTCTGCGTGTGTCAGGCGCTGCATGTCTGTGTGTCAGGTGCTGCGTGTCTGCGTGTGTGTGTCAAATGCTGCGTGTGTGTCAGGTGCTGCGTGTCTTTGTGTGTGCGTGTCTGTCAGGTGCTGCATGTGTGTGTCAAGCGCTGCATGTCTGCGTGTGTGTGTGTCAGGTGCTGCGTGTCTGTGTGTCAGGTGCTGCGTGTGTGTGTGTGTCAGGTGCTGCGTGTGTGTCAGGTGCTGTGTGTGTGTGTCAGGTGCTGCGTGTGTGTGTGTGTGTGTGTGTCAGGTGCTGCGTGTCTGCGTGTGTGTCAGGTGCTGCGTGTGTGCGTGTGTGTGTGTCAGGTGCTGCGTGTGTGCGTGTGTGTCAGGTGCACATCCCAGTTCCTCATTCTTAATGAGCTCACGTGAGTTCTCTCCCCAACGGAGCTCCAGACCAAGTAACAATGAAGACACCAGCAGCGTGTAGGGGGCAGGCCTGGTCCACTTGTCAGGAGAGAGCAGTCACTGGAGGGTAAGAAGGTGGCGGGGCCTAGTCCTACAGACGGGAGAGAACACAGACAGGAGAGAGCAAGGTACAGGGGTAGAAGGGGACGGCTGATGTGAAGAAGGGGGCGGGGCCTATTCTTACAGGCTTTCAAAATTCGACTTTTTAAAATTCGTCATTTGACAAATTCGACTTTTCTGCAATGGTACAAATGCAGCAATTCGACAAAAGTATATTCAATTGAAGTTTGTAAATTCGACAACAGTGCTTTTAAACAGTAAATTCGTCATTTTCAATCCGTCACACTTTGCAGGCGGAATCTAATAAATAAAAGTTGTTGTTTTTTTGGTAATAGCATATCTATATTAGAAGGGATTAGGTACTTGGTTTGTCTTTTTTGGAGGCACAAGTATTATTTATATATTTTTTAAAAGATTATTATTTTTTTAAATGGAATGTAAAAAACCCGGAAAAAAAAATTGCGTGGGGTCCCCCCTCCAAAGCATAACCAGCCTCGGGCTCTTCGAGCCGGTCCTGGTTCTAAAAATCCGGGGGAAAAACGGACAGCGGATCCCCCGTATTTTTAAAACCAGCACCGGGCTCTGCGCCTGGTGCTGGTGCAAAAAATACGGGGGACAAAAAGAGTAGGGGACCCCCGTATTTTTTACACCAGCATCGGGCTCCACTAGCTGGACAGATAATGCCACAGCCGGGGGTCACTTTTATACAGTGCCCTGCGGCCGTGGCATTAAATATCCAACTAGTCACCCCTGGCCGGGGTACCCTGGGGGAGTGGGGACCCCTTCAATCAAGGGGTCCCCCCCCCCCAGCCACCCAAGGGCCAAGGGTGAAGCCCGAGGCTGTCCCCCCCATCCAAGGGCTGCGGATGGGAGGCTGATAGCCTTGAGAAAATTGAAAGAATATTGTTTTTTCCAGTAGTACTACAAGTCCCAGCAAGCCTCCCCCGCAAGCGGGTACTTTGAGAACCACAAGTACCAGCATGCTGGAGAAAAACGGGCCCGCTGGTACCTGTAGTTCTACTGGAAAAAAAATACCCAAATAAAAACAGGACACAGACACCGTGAAAGTATAACTTTATTTCACACCTGCCGACACACACATACTTACCTATGTTGACACGAAGCAGTCGGTCCTCTTCTCCAAGTAGAATCCACGGGTACCTGAAAATAAAAGATAATTATACTCACCTGATCCAGGTTCCAGATTAAATCCACGTACTTGGCAAAACAACAAACCGAACACCCGGACCAGACGGACTGAAAGGGGTCCCATGTTTACACATGGGACCCCTTTCCACGAATGCAGACATCCGAATCTCGTGAGAATCCGACAGCGGGATGATGACGTTCGGGCGCGCTTGGGTTAGCCGAGCAAGGCGGGAAGGTTCGAACCTGCCTCGTGTAAAAGGGGCGAAGTTCGGGGGGTCCGGATTCCGACGAACCGAACCCACTCATCACTAGTATGTGCGTGTCAGGCGCTGCGTGTGAGTGTGTTAGGCGCTGCGTGTGAGTGTGTGTGCGTGTCAGGCGCTGCCTGTGAGTGCGCG